>NC_137675.1:66034804-66177304 GCF_963989245.1 Nansenia antarctica | reverse complement strand
AAACACAGCTGTAATATGAAATCTGTAGTAGAAATCTTCTCGTTTTGTTAATCAGGTCTTGCCTAAAGCCTGGTACACACATAAAGATTTTCTAAATCTAAAAAATCATGGATTGAACAGTTTTGATCGTATTGTGTGTGGTGTGTTCCGATATTCTCAATACAGCACACAACATACATAAAGATCTGTCCTACGACAGAGTCTCGTCACTCAAGCCAGAAATCTCGAAAATCTCGAAAGAAGTCAGCTCGCTTCTTGATTGGCTACATTCCATCCACGTCACAATCGGACTCGGGAGCAGGGTTGCCAGATGGGATTGACACTTTCCAGCCTAACCACAGTCTAAAAACCGCAAATTCCACCCAAAAAACTGCCCATCTGGCAACCCTGCTCGGGAGTTGTTGGGACTCGGGAGTTGCCCACACACAAGAGGACTTTTGATCGTAAATATCAAAACAACTGCTTAATAGGTCAGGTCATGCTCAGTGAATACAGTGCTGACATTTTTATGACTGCCAGAGTTGCAAGATTGGCAGTTTGCTGCTGCATGTCTACAAGCATCTTAACTCTTTGTGTGTGTGTGTGTGTGTGTGTGTGTGTGTGTGTGTGTGTGTGTGTGTGTGTGTGTGTGTGTGTGTGTGCGCGCGTGTCATGCATTAAACAGTTTGGTCAGGATTGCAGTCCTCCAATGGCAGAGAGAATGCCTGACTTCGCCTTAGAGTCACAAGGTTTGTGATTCACTGCTCATTAGCATCTAGATGTGGTGTTTCATTTGAATGTGACACATGTAAATGCTTACCACATCATACATTATATACTCACTGAGAACTTTATTAGGAACACTATACCAATACTGTGTAGGGCCTCCCTTTGCTCTCAAAACAGCCTCGATTCTTTGTGGCATTGATTCCACAAGATGTTGGAAACATTCCTTTGAGATTCTGGTCCATAATGACATGATTACATCACACAATTCATGCAGATTTTTTAGTTGTGCTCTAATTGCGTTCTTCCCCTTCTTCTCCCTCTCCATTTCCTCCATCCACCTTTTCTCTCTCCCTCCCCAGAAGGTTCCACTTGAGAAAATGATGATCTCCATCTTGCCCAATAACAGCAGGGCAGGGCTAGACATCCCTTCAATGGAGCAGAAATGGCCATGTCTTTTCCTTTTCTCCACCTTTCTTTCTTTTCTTTCTTGCTTCTATTTGTCCTTTCTTTCTTCCTTTCTTTCTTTCGTTCTAATAAAGTAAAAAGAAGACTAGTTCCTCTAACCAGTTTGTCATGCATTTCTTTATTCCAACATCACCCATGTTTTTGTTTTATCTCCACCCAAAAATACCTAGTAAATACTATATTTTAAACGTAATTATTATTTAGCCTATTTTTGTGAGAGAAAGAGACAGAAAGAGAGAGAAAGAGACGGAGAGAAAGAGACAGCAAGAGAGAGAGAAAGAGACAGCAAGAGAGAGAAGTTGGTACCTGGATAACTGTCCGTGGACAAACCCAAACAACGTAACACAGGCTGACCGGGTTCGGTAGGTTTCAGAACACCTAGTGCTGACCACGCTGGCACCTGCACAAACACACACATACACACAGCTCTGAGCATTCAATAGTCTTCATTCTAGTACACTCAGCAAACGTCAGTGACGTTGTCTGGGATGTGGTAGAACAGGAGATTCTTGAAAGTGCACCTCTCAGCTTTGTTTTGATGATTTCTGAATAAGTAATTAAATTAAGTATTAAGTAATTAAATTAATATATAATTATAATATTTTAACTAGTATTCATATTCAAGCTAGTCTGAAGACCCAGTCACATTTAATAATATTAGTTTCCACACAAAGGTTTGGCAGAGACTTAAAACTTTTGTTTGTTAATAGCAAAGCATATTTATATTGATAATCTGACTCCAATGTAATTATCACTAAGTGCAAAGAATATTTAGTGCAAGAATGGCCAAATAGAATGAATCAAATGAGGCGAGCAGAGAGAGATAGAGATGACCACAGGTCATGATGAGAACCTCACAACAGGACACAGGAAGGAGAAAGAATGTATCCTGTTGCCCATGTTATATAGATTTAAGTACTTAAATTAGGAGCTGTTTAGCAGGTAGACCAATCGGAATTCATTTTGACACTTCAGAGGGGGAAAGAGAACTGAAGAAGATACGGGCAGAATTGAAGTTCTCCCACTTCACCGGTAACCTTCTCCAAACCTCACCTCCCATTAGGGTCACCATGTCTTACAGCCTGGTAAGTGCTGGGCGTTCCATGGGGCGCAGGGTTCCTTGGTGATCGCCCTGTCCCACCCCGTCCTGATCAGTCACGTCACCCTGGACCACCTGCCTCGCTTCACCTCCCCCACAGGACACATCGACAGCGCCCCCAAGGACTTCCAAGTCTATGTGAGTCACCTTTAACCTCTTACACCCCAACCTGAGTAATACACATTTCTAGGAGTAATATTAGACAGTAAATTCTGTTAGAAATCTCATAAGATACGTTAGATCCAAAGTATCAAGGAGTGTATTGTGTAGGGCAAAACATATTCTGGAACAGAGGATGTTGTATACTCTTTATTGTTGTCTTGTCTTACCAAAATATTATTTGAGTTACTGTGTGGAGATATGGGGGAATGCATACAAAAGCACTCTAAAACCATTGATTACACTACAGAAAAAAGCTATGATGTCAAATGCCTTAAAGCTCATGGACTTATTCAAATTTAAACAAAGCAAAGACTCATGAACTCCCAGGTAACATTCAAAAATTATTTATAGAGAGGGATAAGGGATATCATTTGAGAGGTAACCACAACTTTAACAAGGGTTATGCTCGCACCAATCTCACTAACTCATTTTGTGTTGTTTCAGTATTAAGAATGGAAAATTATGTTTGTTTATTTATTTAGTGTTGTTTCAATATTAAGAATGAAAATTGATTATTATGAATTAATTAACTGGATTATATAATTTAAGTATAATTGTTCTCACTTGAGAGTGACGGATAGGGGTAGGACATGATAAGCGTAGGCTTCATCCTACTCTCTTTCGAACATTGATCGGCCTGTACTCTTCGTATTAGTTATTTGTTCTTTTATTATTTTAAATCATGTTCAAAATAAAAAGATTCATTCATTCATTCATACATTAATAAATTAAATCTATTGTGTATGACACTACACAGAGGAATTCAGAGCAATACACTGAGGTTTAATGTTAATGATGCATTTCCCCACATTTGTACTGGTATTCACTGTTGTTGATGCCTCCATTGCTGTTGCTGATCCCCTGTCCATGTTGCTTATTTTGATACTTTATTTTGCCTGGCACAATGAAACCAATGGAATAGTCATTTGAGTAAGTAGTCCACTTGAGTAAACGCTCAAAATATTTGAACGCTTTTCATGAACCATACATGCTGCTAGCTCCTTATGATTTCACTTTTGAAGGCTGTTGTGTAGAGTAACTGATGTTACTTTTTCAAATCTCAACACAATGTTTTCCCTGTTGTTCCAATGTTGTTTACCCTGAATGGTGGCCAGCCAATTCACAACTGCGGATCGGTCCTTCAAGAAAGATGTCTCTTTAAAAGTGCATCAAAAGACTCTTTCTTTCTATCTATTCCTCCATCTCTCTCAGGGAATGTCTACTGAGGGTGAAGAGGGAAGGTTACTTGGAACATTCATATGACCAGGCAGGAGAGTCCATCCAGACCTTCAAACTGCCTGTGAGTGATAGACTCCACTAAAGTGCTGTACCAATAGATGGATTTCATGTTGGTACGTGAATGCATGAGTTGTGAGCTGAGAGCGATAACATTGAAGTACATAGGGAACATAGTACCAAAAAAAGTGTTCAAACATTCTTAATAGATGTTTGTGGTGATGTTTGTGGTCGCACATGAAATCCATCAATAGAGACACATGTAGAGATGTTCTTCAGCTTGACTACCCTAGCATTCATCCACTCTTGCTCGCTCCCATTTTTCTCCACCCCTCTATCCCTCAACCTCCCAAATGTTGTTCCTTCTTTCTCTCTCAGGACCGTAATGGCACCCCATATCGCTATGTTGAGCTGGCTATCCTCAGTAATTGGGGTCACCTGGAATACACCTGTGTGTACCGCTTCCGTGTGCATGGACAGATTGCATCCTTGTGAGACACACCCCAATCATCCATCCAGAGTGTGTGTGTGTGTGGGGGGGGGACTTTTAGCATTTTAGAGACAAAGATGTTTTTTGGGCTTGTATGGAGCAAAGAGGTGCATAGCACAACACAGCTTTTCACAAAGAAGGAACTGGTCCCAGTCCCCACTGTGTCAGCTATACTCAGGGCTCCCAAAGCTTGTGTTAACTCAAACTGCCTCTGACCTGTACACACACACACACACACACACACACACACACACAGTTTGACTCAAACTGCCTGACCTGTACACACACCACACACATACAGACAGACAGAGAGACAGACAGACAGACACACACACAGTTTGACTCAAACTGCCTCTGACCTATATACACACACACACACACACACACACACACACACACACACACACACACACACACACATAAACAAACCCAAATATGTTTTAATACACACATGCAAACATAAAGGTTTAGTGATTTAAGTCATCGATGTATATTTTGCTGTATTATATGATGTATTTTTTGCTAATATATTGTTCATTACTGTTATAAGACATAAGGTTATAACCTAATGTAAATGTATTTTTAATAACAAAAAGTCTCAAAGCACCTTACACATTGCACATTTCCTTACACCAACAAATGCAGCGTAGTTTAACCTTTTACATTTCACATGACTTTGTAGCTTATTTTTTCTTTTTTATTCTTTACTCTCAATTTCAGTGTTGTCAGAAGGTAGTTTGTACAATAACAGGGTTTCTACCTCTAAACATTTGTAAACAGCACAGAAGTAACCTACTTATTGATTGGTTTAAAGAACCAGGAATGTATTTTATGTTTTTCTTGTAACATGATTGTTTTTGTATATTTGCAGTATTATAGATTACACGTTTACAGTCATTTGAGTACATGTGGTATACTAATACCATTATCCAGCTATCTTTTCCTCCTACCCTCCTCCCTGTCTTTCTTTCCACCCCCTTTTCCCTCCCCTGTGCCTGGATCCACCTTCCCCTTTCCCTGATCTACTTTCCCCTTATCTCCTTGTCCCATTGCTTTCTGGATCTGGGCGGTGTGGACTCTCTGGATCAGGGAGAAGTAGTCTTCATCTGGGCTCATGGGGCTGGTCTTATTGGGCTGAGGTGGGCTTGGTTGTGGTCGCCTCAGTGCATCCCGATGAGGTGAAGCAGGCCCAGGGCAGGGATGCCTGGGAGCTGCTGCATTAAGAGAGGAAGGTCTCCTAATGGTGTGTGGCTTTGCCAGGCTGGGGGAGGAGGGTCTGGAATGACTGCCCTCTATTGGAACCAGGTTTAGGTTAACAGAGAGTGGTCTGCCTGGTTTTGGACTCAGAGGAATAACCTGGGATTCTCCTGGGGTTCCCAAGGTGAGGACGATCTCTGGGAAAGAGCATGACTGGTCGTGTGCCTTGCGTCCCTGTGAAAGATACCAAAAGTCATGTTCAATTCTAATTAAAGTTTTTCTCAAAGTTCCCAAATTAATATTCAAATCACTGGTCTTTTACTTGATCTTATCATTTTTGTTACATACAAAAATACACCATTGTCATTAGTGTTTTCTATGTAATTCTTCCACTGACCACTCCCTGAACAGTCAACAATAGCATACTGTACATACGGTAGGCTTACCAGTTGTGGGCTGAAGGACATGGACAATTTCAGTGTTACCTTTTGGTAGAAAATATTCCATTGTTATTGGAAAGTAATTGAAAACATAAAGCCATTTATTCAGGACTGTAGTGAAGCAAACATTGGTTAAAATAAAAAGTAGGAAATAAAAGTGCCTGATGGTGTTTGATGATGAGAATGTACAGAAAGCTACATGAACAAATCAACATCAAACTATACTAAATATAACTAAACATATCATTATTATTATCATATCATATAATAAAAATTATTCAGTGTACCTGAGCTTGGGGATTCTGCATCCTCTCATACTCTGAGGCAAGGCTGAAGGAGGCTGATCTTTGCGGATCTCTAGATGAGCTTGGTTGAAGGGTGGTGTGGGTTTGAGAGGCTGATTTGGACTGCTCCTTCCTAAATAAAACTGGAGTCTCTTGAGTCAGAGTGATTTGAGGTGTATAACAGGGCTCATCTTTCTTCGCACCCTGGTGGAAAATCAGAGGTTTTCATCAAAGGATTGTACTATTGGTAGACTTACACTTCTTTACTGCGCTTGATTTTTGCCCTAGTTTACAGTTAGTTTTAGAGATGATGTGTGAGACACACACTGACCTACCTCAACTCTTGAGGATATGTGATCTGGTTGCTTGACAACTTTTGCTTTACTGCCTTCATTCTGACCATCAGAAGTCCCACATATCCCTGGTAAAGAGGGAAGTAACACACGCTGGTCATCCAGCCGGCGGCCCTGATAGTTGGCCAAGAGGCTGAAGAATTTGTCTTTGTAAGAGAGAAGGGATCAATGAAGATGACAGAATCATGAATATGCTATATTAATTGAATAACAATGTATCTAGTTCTGACCTGAGAGTACAGTAGTGGTGTGTTTCAGTGTGGAGGGGGTGGTCCTAGTAAGAGCTAAGAAACAGCGCTGCTCATCCATACGCTCAGGCTGGGCGCGATTAATCATGATGATAAATTGGAGGAATTACCTAAGGAGGAGGCTGACCTCTGGAGTGGCTTGTCTGGAGAGGCTACCCCAGGGACAGTCAGGTTGGGGGAACGGTTTTGCTGTCGGGGAGAGGCAGACATGGAGCTCTGGATGATGTGGGGTGCAGAGCACCTCTGTTCATCCATTCTGGAGCTCTGAAAAAGAAAATGTCCAATTCTATTATGACATGTTATACCATTAGTACTACTGATATACTGTATACCAACCAATTATGGCACCCTATTTCTGAGGTTTATAGCTAACCTGTGATAACTTAACCTACTGTATGAGAACTTGTATTCTGCCATGTATGAGACCCACCTGGGCTTTGGAGATGATGTAACACAGGCGGTCTGAATCCTGTCCAGCCTCTGATGGACTCTTTCCATTCTGTATCCCTGGAGAAGCAGGTGACATGAGTTGGCCACCCAGCTGGCGGCCTTGAGAGTTGGTGAAGAGGCTGACAAACTGATCAGCTTCTGGACCTGTAAGAGAGAAAGGATCAGTGAAGACGACAGGAGCCTGAATATCAACTTGAGTGAGAGCAGGGTGTTTGTGTCTAGTTCGGAGTAGAGTACAGTACTGGAGCTTTTCGGAGTTGAGGGGGTGCTCCTAGTAGGACCTAAGGAACAGCGCTGCTCATCCATACGTCCACGCTGGGCACGATTGATCATGTTGGTGAACTGGTCCTGCTCAGCGGGAGGAATCTCCTGTGGTGGGAGTAAAAATAATTTGACAAGAAAATACTCAACTACTATTGGTTAAACCACTCATGATATATAAAGCAAAACAGGAGGAGCATGTTTAACATGACTGACCTGATGCCTCTCTTTAGCTGAGGCAGGGCTGAAGGAGGCTGACCTCTGGGGTGGCTTGTTTAGGCAGGCTGCCCCAGGGACAGCCAGGTTGGGGATGTCAGGTCCAGAATATTGTTTCCGTGGGAAAGAGGTGGACCCAGTCTCCCAGCTCTGAACGATGTGGGGTGCAGAGCACCTCTGTTCATTCATCCTGGAGCTCTGAAAAAGAAAACTCCATTATTATGTGTTATATCATTAGTACCACTGACCAATACCAACCAATTATGGCAATCTGTATAACCATATTTCTGAAAGTTATAGCTAACCTACTGTACGAGAACTTGTACGAAAAAACCCACCTGGGCTTTGGAGATGATGTAATGCAGGCGGTCTGAATCCTGTCCAGCCTCCTGTGATGTACTCCTTCCATTTGTAATCCCCGGCAAAGCAGCTAGAAACGTGCGCTGGTCATCAAGTCGACGGCCTTGAACGCTGGACAAGACGGTGAAGAACTCGTCAGAACTTGGACCTACAAATTCAACATGTGAGGAATTATGACAGTGAGAAAATAACATATTGGTTCTTTATTTACGTCTAAATTCCTAAGAAGCGGTAGGACAGTTAATGTGTAATGGTGGCGGCCAGCTTGCCTGAGTGTAGAGTACTGGTGTGTTTTGGAGTAGGACCTAAGGAGCAGCGCTGCTCATCCATTCGTCCACGCTGGGCGGCAAACAACTTGGTGATGAACTGGTCCTGCTCAGCTAGAGGCACTTCCTATTGGACAATCAAATAAACCAATTAGATAGAGGCATTCAGAACTTCAATGAGATTATGTATCACTGCTAGGCATTGACTGTATGGTTGCCCAGAGGGAATATCAATGAGTACACATTCGATTTTATTTCTTATTCTACCTCAGAAAACACCTAAATTCTACTGATTTGATTAACTGATTTAATTTGACTTTTAAGTATGATCACCACATATGACACGTTCTGGTCATCAAGGCGACAGTCCTGAGAGTTGGCCAAGTGGCTGAACAACTGGTCAGAACCTGGACCTGTAAACACAGGGGGTCAGCATGAGATATAACAGTAACACTTTTAAATAAAATGTACAACCCTGAGAGTAGGGTGTTTGAAGTTCAGGGTCTAGTGCTGACCTGATGGTACAGTGCTTGTGTGTTTGGGGGTGGAGCAGGTGCTCCTGGTAGGATTCAAGGAGCTCTTATGCTCTTCCATAATCCCACGCTGGTCCTTTTCAGCTGGAGTTTTCTGATGGACAATCAAACAAGCTGATAAAAAATATTTCATTACATATGAACAGAGGTTAATATTCCAAATACCTTAGTGTTGTATATTTGCAGCTTCTGATAATCATTTAGTTATTTGAATGGCACACAGAAAATGTAAATGTCCATAGAAAATCTATTGAACACATGACCATAACCAGACAAAATCTATAGTCAGGTTATAGAAATTCACTCTATATTACGATCCCTAGTCTGATACTCAAAGTTGTAATAGGATACTGACGTTTTTTAAAGCAATCAAAAATACTTTCAAATAAACTATTTTAGTGCTTGGTTTGCTGGCATACTCACTAAGAGTCCAAATTAAGTTACGTTTGTAAGTTTGTACTGATTACATTATTTTTATTTTTTTATGTGTACTGATTTGTACTGATTACAAAAATGTTAAACAAATATAATATTTAGATAAAATACTAATGGATTCCATGACCTACCAGTTGGATG
Source organism: Nansenia antarctica (assembly GCF_963989245.1). NCBI lineage: Eukaryota > Metazoa > Chordata > Actinopteri > Argentiniformes > Microstomatidae > Nansenia > Nansenia antarctica. The sequence goes on along the minus strand of NC_137675.1, from coordinate 66,167,960 downwards.
CTGTTCGCGCCCATTTGTGTCTCTTCTTCAATTGCTGTCATAATCCAGTATTCTTCAAATGTCAAAAGCCAAGCTAAGTGTTAAATATTGCACAGAATGAATTACTTCAACTGTAACATATGATTCAAGGTTATATTTTGCTCCCAGTGCACAAGAAGCAGGTTGAAGCTAGGGAGAACACTTTTATAGGGTCTTAAACTGAAGTATTAACCCATGTCCATTAAATGCCACAGCCGTTGCCCCGGTCTTAATATTGCTGTATATATCTGTAATCCCAGATAAAAACTAAAATAATCCTCCACATGGAGGGGGATGATCTTCTTGCTGGGTACTTTCTCTTGTTGATAACATTAAAACTATGTTTGTATACTGACATTTTCAATCGCTCACGTGAAAGGATTGGTGTGTAAGGTCAGGATATCCAGAGGAAGCAGGTCACACATTTGTCCTCACTGCCACACGTGGTACTACTCACTGTGTGTACTGTACAGGGACTATTCTCATTTAATAAAGTTAGGACACACAACTTGAATTAATGCAGATTGTTTATTAATAATTTGGACAAAAAAGAACAACAAAGAAATGAAGGCCCATCACCCTTCACCACCATTTTTATAAAATGTATACATAATAAAAGTGCATGATTTCAGAGGAAGACACACTATCTAAGACATTCTGACTGAGATGAAACTTCAGAGAAGATACCAGCAGATACCAACTCAGTGGCAAGCCACACCGGTTGTAAATGGTCCCAACACCAAGCATCTTTGGTGTAACATTACAGCGAGCATAGGAGAGAAAACTTTGCACATTTAAGTAAATCTGGAGTCTGAAACAACTGAGATAATATATATCCAATATTCACAGAATCTTTTGATATATCAGATTAGCTATCAACAGTGATTTGACAGGGATGGTGCTATTACATACATACCTAAATAAAAGGGAAACAAAAGCGACAAGAACGGTAATGATGATTCACTAATTTGCAAGGCAATTACAGTAGAAGGCAGAGACAGATTCAAATAATCTCCGTAAAGGTATACGTTTTAAATTAAATAATCAGAACAACATTTTTTAATCACAGCATTATTATGTACAGAACATCATTAATTTCACTTCAAGCATTAAAATGTGAGAGTTAATTTTAAAAAAAGAATGAGAAGTATATTTTGTTTAATGATTAGATTTAAAATGTCACTTCATGTTGTACAGTTGTCTCAAACTCTGGAACAGAAGATCAGTACCCAATCATGAAAGACTCCGAGACATTTTCCCAGTGTGCTCAGACAGCCTCTCATCCACACGAAGGCCTTGCCTAACAATCAGGTGGTGGTGGTGGTGGGGCCTGGTCCAGCTGCTTCAGCTGCTTCAGGAAGCTGGTGGGGGTGAGTATGTGAGAGGAGCCTGAGGAGAGGGACAGAGAACATCAAACCCATGACGCTGGGGTACTGATTTATGGCATGTTAGAAGTTCAGGAATCAAACAAGTTTCCATTACTTACCAATCAGGACCTCCCATTTGCCATCTGTGGCTCGGGTGACCTCATAGGCAGAGCGCATCTCAGAGTGTGACAGGCCACCAATCACGAAGATGATGAGCCGGGGACCAGAGCGATATTCTGTTGGCGACTTGTGTTTGTGCCAGTGTCCAAACCGTGCACTGCTACAGTATGAATTAACATGTATATTTGTAATAATCTTTCATAATGCCTCTTTATCAACACAAGTGCAGATCAGACATTACTTTATATTTCATTAGATAACATTCTATGTTGATAAGCCTCACAAAACCATCCTTTGGTAAGAGGACTGGAAAGGTTTAACATGAATAGCTATATTCCACAAAACAGCATAATAAAAGCACAAGGGAGAGCACAGCTGCTGGCTAAGGTTCAGTTACATTACCAGTTATAAAAGAAAAGTTATGCCAGTAACAGCTGTTATAATAATTATACAATTATACAAGTTAAAACAATTTCACAATTACACTTTACAAACAATAGTGTAAAACAAGCTTATATTAGTGGTAAGTAGTGGTATATAGGGTAAGACAGTTGAGACCTGTGTAAGTTATATTCTTCAAGTATCAATGGCTATTATATAATTAAAACAAGTCCAATGGATGTACAAATCCCAGATTGCCCTTTAATGACTACTCAGATTTAAACCCTAAAAAAGTGCTTTTGGCAAAGAGGAAGCCTTGTCCATTAGTGAACGCAGATTAGGAAGCTTTACCGCTTCAGATGAGCAATTTGTACAGTACAGTAAATTTCACCTATTCACCTCTTGCAATAGCTTGGTTTAGGGTGAACAAGGAGATAAAAGCTTTGGTGGAAGCCTGGGGGGTAATTCCATCAACGTCGCTAAAAGAAAATCTAGGCTTATTTTTGGCTTATTTATCAGGATTTATCAGAATAAGCCTGGATTTTCCTTTAGTGACGTTGATGGAATACCCCTCTGGTCATCCTCTCAGGTGGCCCCATCCCTGCTCTGACTGAAGCTCTTCTGTATATACACACCTGACTGCAGTCTGCGTGGTGCTGATGGGAGCAGGGTCTGAGATGAATGGCCACTGCCTTCTGTCCAGCTTGTCTTCTATGGCATTCTGGAACACAGATAAGTAACAGAAAGGCTGGTCAGAGACTCACATACAATCTGTTCAGCATTCCGACTGTATGACAGCTATGGGTTGAGTGGGTTGAGTTAAGACAGCTATGCAACACCATGCAGTCAACTACCCCTTCTTTCACTTCTTCCATACCTCCATCACATCTTTAATGGTGGGTGTCCATCGAGAGAGCTGGTAAGTGCTCTCTGTGCGCTCCTTCCTCTCTGGCAGTGTTTTCCCAGCATTAGGGCCCTGATAACACACAACAATTACACTTACTTATATTATATATTTATATATATATATATATGATATTATGGAATTTAAGTCTTCACTCTAGAGCAAAGCATTTGCATGGCACTATACAGAGAGAAAGGCTTACCCCAGCTATGATGGGGCAGCCCAAGTGCTGCAGGTTAGTGATGATGTTGCTGTCTGCCTGCACATTGGCATGCTGGATGAGCTTGGCCAGGTTCTCCTCCCCAATTCCTGTGTAAAGATGACAGTTACATAGAGTAGAGACACATTCTCCCTACAAACACTTCACACATTCTCCACCCACTCACACAACATTGGTCCTGAATGAAAGCTATCATCCCATTTTAATACCAGTCAGGTGGACACTAGGGGTTATATATCAAACTGTTTGTTTGCAATTACTTTGTTTACAAACAATAGAGTAAAACAAGCTTATATTAGGAGTTCTGATAGGGTAAGACAGTTGAGGCATGTGTAAGTTATATTCTATAAGTATCAATAGCTATCATTCCATTTTAATACCAGTCAGGTGGACACTAGAGGTTATGACGTGTACCCACCCCTTTTCTTGTGGAATATAAAGAGCAGTATGATGCGGATCTTGTCGAAGGGGTCAATGTCAGTGTTGAGGAGCACAGGGACGATGCTCTTCATAGCATCCTTTATGATTACACCCTCTGCATCTGTCCCCATGGCCAAGTCCTGAGAAGTACATGGAGAAACAACCATCAGAGACCCATCAAATGCCACATTATATTATACCTCTCAAATAGAGTTTTGTGTGATATATACAACATACAACCTGGTGTTGTAAAACAAACAAGGTAATAAATAAAAGAGAGATTGGATGGCCTGTCCTGGCTAAATAGTTTGTTGTAATAGAGTTCTTGCCGATATCTTGCATGTGGTAGTGAGCTTACATACTATTTGACCATTTGAGAGAATCCATCTATCTATCTATGCACAGTCAGAACTGAACTGGGTGTTTTCCTCAAATGCCAAATTGAAGAAATAAAACACACCCTTCAACACATGTAGGACCTGTCACCCACATATATATATATATATACATGTGTATATAAGTGTATAAGTGTATATGTATATACACACACACTTTTAAATATCTTTGATGAAGTTATGGATGTTTGTGACATAAAAGAAAACATTCATGGACAGCTGACAGGAGAGCTCAAGCTGTCCATCTAAACAGAGGCACCAAATGCCAAGCCCAAAGGATTACAAAGAAGCTTTCAGACGCACTGATGACGATCCATTAGTGCAATGTGTCTAGTCAGTCAGTCAGTCAGTCAGTCACACACAGACACAGACACTTTTTGATACCAGTGATACATGGATCATCACTTACTGGTGTAAACCCTGAATAGTAAACACTCTAAACACTTGTAAACAAAGACGGGCTGAGAGCAGACAATGTGTTGGAACTTATGGGATTTGTCATCTGATGGGTCTGATGGGGTTTGGGAAAGCATCCTGATGGAGGATTTCTGGATCATGTTGATACACAGCTGTGCGATGTTAAAGGTTTTTACTTTCATAACAGCTTCCTGTACATTACTGCTGGTTTAGGGAGGGAAAGTCCTGCGTATCTCAAGCCCCTTACGCAACATTATGATCAGAGGGTGGAGAGTAAACATCATCTGACTTTGTCAATGACAAATCTTAAACAGACCCAAATAGAGAGGTATTAATAGGAGACAAACATTGTTCCATGATAGAATTATAAAGCTATATAAACATAGTAGTTTGTTAGCCTCAGCTAAACACAGCTCAACAGGGTTTACACATCTTGGATGCAAAAATATGCCACTGGGCCAACAAGGTCTTTTGCATTTCCTTTTATACAAAGTTGATGTTTGACTAACTCCGTATGTTGCAGTAGTACTGACCTGTTCCACCTCACACAGCGTGTTCAGAGATGATTCGTATCTCGCCATGCAGGCCTTTGCCAAGTGCAAGTGGGTTGAGTACTGCAAATAAAACAAGAGGCAATTAAGGGCTATAGTATACAACCAGTCTTTGAAAACAGCAGGGCTTAACATTAAGCTTTTTCAGGTACTTGTCCTTTGGGCAAGTTAACTTATCTTTTACTTGTCTGAGAGCTCAAGTTACTTGTCCAAATACAAAGATTTTACTATTGATTTGATAGTGGTGTATCCTTCATTAAAAAATGAATTGGTTGAAGGGGTAATCAGTGATTTTCTTTTAGATAGGCATGAATATTTAGGAATATTTACCAAAAATGCTTTGGGTAAGTACCCCGCCTGCCTCCCTGCCCAATGGAAGCAATTTTATTTGCTAGCTTTTGGATAGTAACCTATATTCAAATTGAGAAATCTTCCTCCAGTCCATCCTACCAAGGGTTGAATCCTGGCTGACAGTTTCGTTGACCGGTGGAACTAGACACTTTCTCACCATCGAGCTTCAAATAATGCCTTTTCTGACTCCCCCTCCCTATTACTTATAAACGATTACGTACGAGCACACGTTAAGTGTTCTCGTAGTTCATTATTGTGGATGTTATAGCCTACATTGTTGGTTGCCTATCACTAGTGGCATTCTGAAGTTCGCATTGCACTGTGTTCGTCTTAAAACTTCAAACCTAAAATACGATCGCATCGAACTAATACATGAATGAAAATAAGCGGCATTGCAAAGAAGTGAATACGCGTTCACGCAAATGGCACTAGTGATAGGCGACCCACAATGTACACTATAACATCGACGAGATATGAATACATATTGATTTATTTTTTGTTCTGACTTGTCCGTCGGACAATTGCAAAAGGAAGTCCACTTGTCCGAAAAATATACTTGTCCCGGACAAGCGGACAAGCCTCAATGTCGAGCCCTGAAACACATACCATTTAATCATTTCAGTACCAATGTGAATACGTCACATTATGTGATCACTAGAGATCCACATCACGAAAGACCATTAATGTTGATGTTCTTTCTGTTTGGCTTGTTTCCAGCCGACCTTGTTGCTATGACAGAAATTGCCTAGTCCCTTTCATAGCATATTGTACATTATTGGCCTCTGAAATATTGAGATCAACAATGCCTAGCTAGACATAAGATATTCTCTCCAAGGGGGTGGGTTAAGACAGAGGCATCACAAAGAAAACCCACCAAGCTCAGATCCTTCTGATACTGTGGCATCTTCTTCAGCATCTGGGAGAGGTCTTTGATGTTGGCCTGAAGAACAACACACATTTTCAACAAACACACAGGTTCATAGACAACACAAATGGTATATGTAGTACATATTTACTGCATAAACATTGGCTATATCACCTAACCCTAATAAAAAAGAAACACACACAACACACAAACCTTATCAGTGCACATCCGCTTACTCTCGCAAAATGTACGAAGCAGTTCTGTCACTTTCCTGTAAGGGTCACAAAGACCTCAGCATTAGCTGGATATGTATTTAATAACATTAGTATAGACACAGGGATTAAAGCAAAAAAAAAATCTCCTGGCGGAAAAAAAAATTCAGGCCAAATCGTGACCTGAACGTGGCTTTCCGTGCGATTTTCCGTTCTACGTTCTAATGCTTTGACTTTTCTTTCGAAAAATGTGAACACATTTCCGCGTTGTAGAAAATCAATGACACATCGCTAGTCGACTAACACAGCTTGTTTTGTGAGCCTGCTAACAATGTAAAGTAGTGTTCTAGTTAACTAGGTAGCAGTCCAATCCATTTCGCTGCAGTATTTTGGCTTGACTAGCGAGTTTGTGTTGTGATTCTCAACAACGTTGAAACGTAGTTTCACCCTTTTCCATAGTTTTGAATAATAAATGTGTGGACTGACGATGTAGCGCAGCCTAACTTATTCTAATAATTATCATTTAACATAGTTTTATTGTGATAATTATTCCCCCCTCCTCCCAGACTTACACGGTCACATTATTATTGGATTGGTTGTTTGCGTGCCGGGTGAAATTAGCTAAACATTTAACCTGCTAGCTAGCAAGAGACACATAATGTCACTCTCCAAAGGTCTAAAGAGGAAAGTTGACGGTGAAAACAGGGCATTTAAAGAGGAATGGACAGCGAACTATGCGTTCATCCTACCTGGTTTCATCAATGCAAAGCCGTTGTGAGACTCACATTTTACGTGCTCTCAATGAATGTTCCCTTCCACCTATACATGCGAGTCGTCCTTTTCGTCAATGAATGCGATAAAGACGCACTGACTAGAGGAATCGATTGGTGCATAAAAACCTTGAGAACTGCCGGATTAAAGTGACGTCCATAATAATAATAAATAACAATAATACATTAGACTTATAGCGCTTTTCTAGACACTCAAAGACGTCCATATCACCAGATAGCCAACAAATAGTGACCGATGGGAGATGCCAGTTTTCTCATTAAGTGTAATATAATTTTTTCTATTTTTAATGAATGGCTCATTGTAATTATTATCCCTAGTAATGTAGCGTGTTTGCTCTGTCGTTTCAGGAGCATATAGGCTAAGCGGATTCAGTTTTTTTGGGGGGGGGGCGATTTTGTTGCCAATGTTTTTCATAACATTAAACTGCATTTGCTTTGTTACTGTTCACATGTGTGGTGCAGTCACATTCCCATAGCCTATAAGTAAACATTAAGTTTGAATGATTTACTGAGCTGGCGTTACTTTTTTCAAACCACACACCGCATGTCGGCTATTTCAGCACCAACCATTGTCCACCTACTTATCACTATAAGGGGTTCAGCGTCAGTGCACCCCGCTCTGTTACTGTCGCATAGTTGTAGCCAATAAAGGCCTATATGTAGGCTATATAGGCTATTATATATCATTTATATACCTAATACCAACATCAAAATAGATTGTATGCATCTACAAATCATATTACACCAGGTAAAATCCGTCACAACTTGGAATAAATCCGTCGCAATTTGGAATAAATTGACGGAAATCTGTCGTAGCGACGGAGAACTTTAATCCCTGTAGACATCATCTGAATGCTATTTTTGTCTTACTTGGAGACATCTGCTATGTGCATGTGTCTCAGCTGTATCCACAGGTCATCATCTTCATCCAATAAAACCTCCTTCTCCCTGGAGTCCCCAATTCCAGTTGTCTGATATCTAAGAAAAACACAGATTAGAAAACATTACACAAGGACAGACTACAACAGTGATGTGATTTACCTCATCAGTGGATAATGTACAAAAAAAACACAGGTTGATTCGAAGGTATGGTATAGTACATACTGTATGTATAGAACTGTACATATATAAATACAGTTCTATACATATATATATATATATATATATATATATATATATATATATATATATATATATATATATATATGAACTGTACAGTTCATTCATCTGGTTCATCAGAGGAACAGTGCTATACAGACTCACTTGTAGATGTCTTGTTGAATATCCAGCACATCATAGACCATGGCCTGGAAGGTCAACTCATGCAGAATGGGTGAGATCGGGTCAAAACCACGATCAACAATCAGCAACTGAGATCGCGCTTTGTCAGCACCCTGAAAATCATAATTATGTCAATATACCTAACCTCACTTAACAACCAGTTGGTTAAACATATCATCTTAATTACAAGGAAAATGTATACATGTATGTCTCTGTTATCTAGTACATGTAAGTACATCAGAGTGTTTGGCCAATGACAACTACTCAGAGCTGATACAATGCTTGGTTTTCATCAAATCGGTCAAAATTACTCAATACTTGGAATTTTAGACATGTACATGGGTAACCGGTTGTTCTCACTATAGTGCCACAGTCAGACATAAGAACACAAGTCTATCCATAAGAAATAGTGACATCACAATTTAACAATTACAACTCTGAGCACTGCAATCTTCTCTTGAGAATAGACATAAGTGATAGACGTCTATCTATAAGAATACAGGTTATGGAATATCTGGAGGAGGTATTGTGACATGTACTCTAGACGTGCTGAGAAAGAGACTCCATCCAGAAGATGAGAGGAAACAGCAAATGAATACATGCCTTCAAAGATCCGACTCAGACTCAAGGATATGTCAGCTATGAAAGACAGAGAAGGAGAAAAGACAGTGCAAGGTCCAGCAGAGAGTATGAAAAATAATTAACAGAATTCAAGCAAGAAAGAAGAAGCTACTGTAAGGGAAACACCCATAACCCTGTGGATAGTGCAGATCTGAAGTACAACTAGTAGCTGGTGATAATCATATCACAGACAAAATGTTACAGGAGGTCATTAAATATAGAGCGTTGAGATAAGCAGATGCAGATGGAACACTGTACAGATGAGAAGTTGTGAGCTGCAAAATGTTGGTGTGTGTTCTCCTCACCTCCCCCATGCTGGGGTTGTCTGCTTTATGAGCATTCAGACGCTGATATACCTCCTCAGCCAGTCTGGCATTCTCCTCAGGACCACTGAGTGAGAGAGAGAGCGAGAGAGCGAGAGAGCGAGAGAGCGAGAGAGCGAGAGAGCGAGAGAGCGAGAGAGAGAGAGAGAGAGAGAGAGAGAGAGAGAGAGAGAGAGAGAGAGAGAGAAAATATGTTTGATCAAACAAGTGCACACTGAACAAAAAAACATGCATACATACAGTGATAGCACCATTGGGACAGACTGTGAGGACCAGCCTATGAGTACGTATTTAGTACCTGCGATAGCGGATAGCAGGGTACTCCTTCAGTGTGTCACAGAGTGTGGCAATCTGTTCAGCAAGCGCCTCCATCTTTTTGCTTTTATCTCCTTCTCCAACAGGACTGTAGAAGGAGTACATGGAGCTGGGATCATCCAGGGAAAATACCTACAAGAGTGAGAGAACATTTGAGATGTTAGTGTTATAGTAGTATCAATAACCTATTCTCTATCCAAGTGAGAATGAAACAGAGAGAAATAAAGAAGGCACCCACCTGGGACTCATATGGCAAGAATGCTACATTGATCTCCTTCAGAGTCTTGATGACCCTGGCAACTCTTGACCTCCCAATCTCAGCAAAGAGACCATCTGGACAAGCTGCAGGACAGATGTACAATGTCAACATGATGTGCATTACCATTTAATTGTAAGAGCGATTTCAAAATACCAAGAATGTATACTCATGCTATACGGGTGTACATTTTTTAGGGTGTTTTGTAACAAATGATCTTACTGTCAGTGAAGAAGATGTGCGCTGCTTTGTATGTGAAGGCAGCCTCTTTGAAGTCATCGATCAGAGCATGAACTGACTGCAATGGAATAGATGAGAGGGGCATAAGATGTATATATAGAACAGCATCAGACATAACATGGTAAAAAAAAAATACTACAGGTTTTTTGCGATTCCTTCGACCGGCTCTCCGATGATCAGCAACCTCCTGATCAATATCAAAATAAGGAGTTAGGGAGTTTTAGACATTGTAAAAGAAGGTTTGGGGGGACACCAACTGCTCACCGTTTCCACAGGGGAAATCAGATAAATGGCCTCCAGGCTAGAGATTGGTTCCCTGCGCTTACTGATGTCCTCCACAACTGTGAGAGAAAAGAAGGTTCTATTAATTAAAAACAATGGCCTCAACACTCACTTCCTCATACTCTGATCCTATATTAAATCCTGGGAGATCTTATTTTTATACTATTATTGCAGTGCATTTCATTTTGATCTGAAAAGGCTGTTTGTAATTTCTAAATCCATGAGTAACAGAGAGTATGACAGTTCAACATTTAAAGGTCATATGCTTTAGTCCCCCAGTACTAAATATCCATAAAATGTTTCACTCACTAGTCACCCCCTCTGCCATTATGTCAGACATCTTGCAACATGAGGACAGGATTCGCATGCTCATGTGATCCACAATGAGCACCTAGAGAGAGTGAGAGAGATAAGACATAAGACATGGCTTTATTGGTTTTGACTGACTGCAATACTTAGCATCTTTTGAGTTCAGTAAGAGCACAAGTACCTTCCATTCCCCATCCTTCTTAACACTCTTGATAACTCCATTGATGATTTCTAGAGAGTAAGAGAAAATATAGTCTGATGAAATCTGAAATCACAATCTGATGTATACAATCTGACAGGCTGGAGGGTAACTACAGTAAACTCATAAGGTGCAGACTGTCAATAACACTTTCAGTTCAGTTCTGATTCATAGTAACATCAGGTCAATGTCATGGCATGTTGAACTCCACAAGCCACCACCTCTACTGATAGAAAAAGAAATTAACCTAACCCTGTGGGTAGATTACAAAAATAAAATGTTACTCCCCATTGTCAGTCCTAATAGAGGCATCTCACCCATGATGACTCATGTTTACAAAGACAATTCTCTCAAATCATGCTTTTAATCGAATGGTTCATGGTTCAATGTGAAATGAGGAAATAAGAGGGAAATGGACTGTAGTGAGAACTGGCAGGTACGTTTTCCTCGTATGATCTTTGACAGAAACGAGAGGTCTCTTACAGTATGAAATATTAACTTATTTTGCTGTAAAAGTCACTGACTAAAATGTTATAGATTTAAACAGTTGTAGGTGCCTTTCGTCACTTACAAGTAAGATTCCTTTTCAACTACTCCCAGACCCAGTGAACAATTCTAGTGAGCATTGCAAGTCCTTATAACTTAAAATGTGCGCTTAGCAAAACAACTTTGAGGAACGTAATACTACAAGTTTTGGTCACCCATCATATTCATTCATCAATTCTATGTAAAAGATTAGCTTTTTAACATTTTTGCTAGCTAACTACAATACAAGGAAGCAATGTTTCGAATGACGTAGGTAGTAGTCATTGCCAGACTGACTATCTGGATGGTTTCTGTTCTTCTTTATTTTCGTGATAAGAAGCTAAACGAGTAGAAAGTAACAATTCACTATTTGTAGTAGAGTTTATTTTGTGTCTATTTGAGTTACTTTGAATGATTTGGAGTTATTATACGAAGAAGTTCCAAACTTACTTTCTCCGACTACCGCCTTCAGTCCGCTCGGAGCCATCTTGACACTTCCGTGTTGAGGACTTTTTTTCCATGTAACTTTTTAGTGGCTGTCAAAGAATTGACGTCATGTCCGCTTGGTGTTCGAGCTATTTACGTTCATGCTGCAGCTGGATATACTTGATTTCAGACTTTTTTTTTCTCACGGAAAGACATACCGACTGGGAAATAACCGCTACAACCCGTCATGTCAAGATTGCAATTGGGAAAGTCTGACGATACCAGTTTACGAGCTGTGACGTTTCCACTGTAACCTTCTTGTTAGAAAACAGACGCTGATTTCAACTGTCATGGTAAAAATGTCAACAGTATTCAGCTTTCTGTACAATTTCAACATTAATTGTTAACAATCACGTGTGTATGTATAGTGTATGTTTGTACGACATGTCATTGGTTGAAGAATTGTTCCCACTTCAAAAGCACTGGAATGCATTAATGTACTTTAACAAATGTAAAAGCATCTGCCAAATGACTGAAATGTAAAATGTGTTAGTTATGACATCACCAAATGGGAGCAGAGTTCCCGAGAACCTTACCGTTAACATCGCACCAAGGATTTAGTTAATGAGAATTCTGTGTTTTTTCATGCAGTGCACACTATGACATTGATATTTATGTATTAAATTAATTGTATTTAAATGATCCTCCCATCTATCTTAGCAGAAATCAGTATCTCGAGGCACATGGCCAGTTCATTCCAGAGCAGGTCCAGAAGTTTCCTCATAACTGTACTCACTCATACTGTCTACCCACCGCAACCTGCTGTGCCACATACCTACACACAACTTGACTGACTAGCAAGTCACCTATGCAGACTTCTGATCCCAATCCTGATCACATCACAGTGGACCTTCCAAACATTCTTCTGTCAACTACACAAATAAAAAAAATCTCTAATTGATGAGCCAAGCAACATATTCACACTTTAATGAAAGACAGAGTTCAAACATGTTAATCTGTGTAGAAAATACATGTATTCTAAATCATAAAAAAATAAATACATTTCAAGTCATGATTCTGCCATCAACAAACTTTTGTGGGACAATCTAAAATAATAATTGTTTACATAGTCACAATTGCAGACCATCCACAGTAAACAGTTTGAGAACATTTCAGAAAAGTCTTACAGTGTGACTGCAACCATCAGAAGGGTTATCTTCCCCCAAATCAATGGGTTATCCCAACCATACACTCTCACTGTATAACCTACTCCATGACATCCAAAGCCCCAGAGATTCTATCCCAAATCTCAGGTCTGACAAAGCACATACTCCTGTGGACCAACAAGTAGGATTTCAAGCTCTGGATTATGCACTGGGGTCATCCTCCTTCCCTCTTTGCACCATCATCACTCCTCAGAGACCATGCCCATCTCTTTTAATATCCGCTGGTCCTTGCGATTTCGCATACGCTCTTTGAAGTCTTCCAACTCTTTCCTCTGTAACAGAGATCATTCAGTCATTACACTTGATAGTTTCGCCAGTGTTGGGGATAGAATTTATTATAGTTCAAAAACATATATTGACACACAAGATCACACTTACATGCATTTTCTCATCTGGTGGGAAGATCTCCCTCTGTATGTCAGAGGAGGTCACCATGAAAAAGAAGACACTTTTGTGTAATTGAACAGGTAATGATGCTGTATTGTCAAAAACCTCAACAGTTTTCCCCAGTAAATAGTACTGTCACCGTTCAGACTGTGTATGAGACATAAGCATGAGAATGAACGATAGTTACGGAGGTAGACTCTAGACTCCACTTCTATGAGTGGAGCGGAGCCCCATAGGGGAGCTCTCTCGCTACCTAAGGTAGCAATGACTGAAACTTTTTAGATGTCCACGCCCCCTGTGGGTGCTATAAATGCGGCGTCCTCGTTACTTCATTCTCCCAAAAATTTCAGCACGGGTTGATATGCTGAAGACTAGAAACGAAGAGGTTAGAAAGCTGGAGAACCCGCCGGCATTTCCTTAGATGAATCTACCACCCCCAAAAGCCCTTTGAGGGCTCCTTGCAGCTGCAAATCCATAACGGCAACCGACGAGCACGACCTGTGCTTTGTCTGCCTCGGCGTTGAACACGCCAAGGCAGCCCTGGTCGCCTCCCCCGGGTACCCGGCCTGCATCCGCCTCCCCATGTCGGACAGGCAGACGCGGGCAGCGTGGTTCAGGGAGACGGTAGACGAGAGACAGGTGGCAGCTTCCGAGCTCCCTGCTCTCGCTCCCCCATCACTTTGTGCCGACTTTCCAGGCCTCCTGGAAGCGGCAGCTGAAATGTTGGGGATCCCTCTTCCGGTTCCCTCCTCCCCAGCGCCTACTAGCCTTTGGGAAGGGGGAGCTTACCAGAAGAGGGCTAAACTGAGCCGGCCTCCCAATGCTGCCATGCCAGACCTTGACAGGTTTGTGGAGGGCGCATGGGAGGTTCCTACCCTTCACTAAGGTGGAGGGACTGACGGATGCCCTACAGAACGGCTCCCCACCCCTCGAGCCAGCCCTAGCGGCGTACCTCGTGCCTGAGGCTAGCGCCTGTGCCGCCTAGGGGGCGTGGACATCTAAAAAGTTTCAGTCATTGCTACCTTAGGTAACGGGGTAAACCAATAGGAGCAGAGCTCCCCTATGGGGTGGAGCTCCACAATATAGAACTGTAAGAATTGACACTGACCTTTCTCTTCACAATATATTCCTCAAAGTATTCAGCTTGATTGGAGATCCAGAACATTGTCACAGGAAAGGATAGATAAAGCATCATCTGCTCAGAAAATAGATAGCAACACACTCAGATGTAAAGCCACAGTCTGTAGTATTTTCAGTAAGAATAATGGAATACAGTGCTTCACTTGTAGAAGTATGACAGATAGTAAAACTGGAATGTCATTCACTGAACATGGGAAAATCATGTAAATAAAGTGTTATTTGCATGTGAAAATGTAAAAGAATGCATTTAGCTACTCGCATACTGCATTGTTTAGGCTACATGTTTTGAGGACACTCACTCCTTTGATGGCTTTGTACGCCATCAGCTAGCCTTAGTAATAGGTCATACATCTACAAATCAATCGATAATAATTATAGGATAAGCAACGGTTGTCAGGTATAGTTCTTGTTCAAATGGCACAAGTCCTCTCTAGCTTGAATCTTATGTTGACACAAAAGCGGCTGGGTTGCTTGATGACAACACTACACTAGCGCTATCTAGCCTAGCCAACGTTAACGTCCGTAGCTACAGCAGGCTTTTACAGTCAAGCAACTGATGACACCGACTGAAATATCAACATATGGTAAGTACTTTATCGGACATTCGTTGGAGATATATAACATGTAATATCACACTCACCCGAAACACCTCTATCTTTACTCCCATGTTTGCTCCAGCTCCAACTCCAACCTTGAACGTCCACGCTACTTCCGACGTGATCGAAAACGATGTCATTTCGTCATTTCCCAAACAGTCCAATCAGTGATGGGCTAGGCAGTGATGGGCAGGCCCAGAGTGGAGAGGGTCATGCGAAGCATCCGGTCTTTCGGTCTTTGGTCTGCAATGAATACCAAAGATTAGGCCTATAGAATGAAGAATAATAAGAGATAAGTTCTTCCTATCTATGTGTGTATTATACATACATGTATGAGTCAAATTCCAATATATGGTATTAATACGTATATGGGAATATATATGTATGTCTATGTGTAACACTTCATAAATACATGAGCCTTGACAGGTTTGAATTAATATGATCGTAAATCGATCTGATTTACTGATTTGATCTGTTAATAGTTTGTCCGATTTTGGATATCATACATCGAGTTCTGTTGAAGTTCTAGTTTATGAATTTTTGATTCAAAGTTTGACAGCGCCACAGATGAATCGTGTCACAGCATTTGGAATCCATTTATTACCGATCATGGAGGAGCTCAGAGGAATACATTATGTGTCAGGCCCGTCACGGGAAAACGGGAAAGTATTGTGTCCCTTGTTGTATGAATAGATCCGAGTCTAAAAAAACGATTAAACTGTCATTGTACGAGAAGGGTCCAGCTGCAGGCATCACGCGCATCACCCGGACGCTTGATGGACCATATTTGGTTGGAGCGCGTCATCACAGAAGTAACCGCGAGAAACCGCGAGATTTTGAAGGATCTTAAAAGCACGGCGAGATTTTAAAGGACATTTAACGAACAATAATTTGAACACGCAATTGATAAGAAGAAGAAGAAGAAGAAGAAGAAGAATTACAAATACAATGGCAAATGCAGCTCAGGTGAGAATTTCGAAATATTATTAATGAACATTGAAGAAGACTCCTCAATGTCTGTTTATAATATTTATTTAGACGAAGATGTCAACACCCTGTGGGTGAGAATACAGTGTATGAGTAAATACAATTACCATAACAAGACATACATAACAAGATATAAACAAACATGAACGATTACTGTTCACCAAAATCGGATAACAAGATACATATAACTAATAACAGACTTACGTATAACAGGCAAACACGTCCTAACGAGAGAGGAGAAACACCGTGTATCCTCGGACCACCTGGCATCCACAATGGCCGCCACAACTTCTCCTAACTCTAACCTCTTAACCCGATACTATCGCCCCCTAGCGGTCGGGAGTACACTCCACCCTGCAAACATGTTATAGTTTTCAGATGTGTATTTATTATTTAGGTTGTTGCATGTGTTACGCATTTGGCTGTTTCACACGTAGTTTTGTTCATCTGGCTGCTGGTTAGCAGTGATTGGGGACTGGGAGTGACACTGTTCCCCTTTGCTCTCTATTTAAGGCACCAGCAAACAGTAGGAGGGGAGAGTGGTTTGGGAACGAGGGTTACGACGAGGGAGTACAACGAGACAGAGAGCGACAACGAGACAGAGAGCGACAACAAGACGACCACCAGACGAAAACCTGCCGAGTACCAGAGGGACCTGCGACGTTGGAACGAGAGAACACCTGATACACGCCAGGCGCCGAGCTGTGGTCCCGAGCAGAGGGACGACTGGCCACCAACGGAGCTGTCCGTGTCTGACCACTGGGGGTTGTGATTCCAGAGGCCTGTTGGGAAACTTGGGAGGGTGCAGCCAGCGCCCTTCCCAAAGTTAAGTGACTTTTTGTTTGCTTACTTTGGAGGTTGAGGGCTAACCCTACTGTCTAGCATAGCTGAGAGCCAGTTGAAGGACTGTGGACTGTGTGGTTGCCTGTCACTCGTGCAACCTGCTGAGTCACTCTTTCCTGTCCTCAGCTAAGTGATTGGAGCCACGCTGGGTCAAGAGGATGTGCCGGACCTCCCCATAGGCGACGGGGTACAGTCTGGAGTTAACCCTGGGCGGAGCCCCGGTCAAGAGTTTATCGTACTATCCTATCCCATCGGACCCTGCTGTTTTTAAAGAGCCTTTTATACTGTTCCTGGTCTCTGACATCACTTATAAGATACACACCGGCTAGACCCCTACGGTCTAGTGGCACTTTTCCTGGAGGCGCTGTGTACAGGTTTTTCGCCCCTGCTTGCCTGCCATGCGCCGGGCTCCTTGGGCCTCTCCTCGGGGCCCCCGGCCGGCCTGCGTGCTTGGTCTGTTCTGCCGCTGGGGCACCTGACCCGGCTAGCCTCGTGCAGGGCTATGATAGTCTGAGCCTGGTGGCCTGGGCCGGGTGCGCCGGTGGTGGGGCGGGTCGGGCGTGTGGGGTCCCCCCGAGGGGCTTGTGGGGGGCCGCGGCTTTGCACTGGTGGGCAACCTGGTAAGTAGTCGCTCTACCACTAGAGGGCTGCAGGGGAATTTTCCTTGATGCACAGTGCACAGGTTTTTTACCCTTGCGTCCTTTTGACGAAGCTATCACTGGAACCTGGACACTGGACACAACACTGAACACTACACTACACTGGACACTGAACATCTGTCATTACGTGAAGCGCATTGAGTCGCATCTTGTGAGAAATGCGCTATACAAATTGTTGCAGCCATTATGTCTGTGCTGGATGTCAATTTTACTGTTGACCACTGGGTGGCGCGGGCATAGGAGTGCACAGGTATATAGGTGAGCTCACCGGTAGGCTACAGGTGTTACTGATTGAACTGGTGAGCACACAGTCTTTGAACGTGTTGCCACACGCGAAACCTTTTAGTGTATCATGTTTTTATAATAAAGTAAACAAATGATTGCAACGTACAGAAGTCGTCGGTGTTGGTATCACGAGTCAACTAAAGTTTACAGTTCAACAGTCGCGGTGACTAAGGAGGAAACAGTCACCACACCATATAAACAAGCACAGATCGCCACCAGCCTCGCCAATCATATAAATCATATAAACCGCTCATACCAGGCTTGCTGCATCCCCTAGCGACTCTCCCGGGCGGCCTTTAGCCAGTAGTTGTGTTTTTCCAGTCCAGTCTACGAAATCCCTTTAGGTCGCTGACAGTAATGTCCATATTCACAAAATCAAGCAAGTTATCCTTATTGATTATTATTATTTAGATCGTTTGAGCTAGCTGGCATAAGCTATTCTGCCGGGCGAGAGAAAGTAAGGTGAAATGTTAAGTGAACTTGAAAGTGATAAGAGCCAATCAGTAGCTCTTATCGGAATTAAAGACCTACTGATTGGCTATAAGCATGCTTACCATGGCCACATTAAACAGCGGGCTGAGGCATCGGAAAAAAATAAAAAAGACATTTTCACGCATTCGAATGTACGCGAGGGAAAGCAGAGAGAGGAGTGCTTATATGCAACGCAATGCAGAGTAGGAAGTGCTTACTCCTGCAGGTGGCGCTAAAAATGCAACGTCAAAATGAATGACTCCTGCTGCCCTGGGACCTAAAATACGACTCTTTTAATGAAAACAAACAAACGGTTACATGCACTTTTATTTTAATATTTTCACGGTCCTTTTTTATTTTTTCGTTGGGTAAGCACTGCTTACCTCTGCTTATATGGACGGCACGTCCCTGGTCTGGGGGTCAATGTTCCTCTTGTTAAGGGGCACAGTGGTAGGATAGTGATATGAAAAGAATATGCATGTGTGTGAATTCAATTAAACATCACATTAAATATGCTTGTAACAAACACAGACGTTAGAGATGACACAGCCTTACCTGGCAACAAGTTGTGATGAGTCCCAAGACTCTGCGGAAGGAAAGGAGACAAAACGACTGTTTAGGCAAGTGACCCAGGTCTGCACAGAAAGCAATTTAAACTACTTTTGTTCATTATCGTTGCCCACGGATGCTATTAGTGCACCTGTATCGGGGGGATACACACCCGTGGACTATTACAACCTTAGTGGCACTAATTTAACACTAACACTCTATAGGGCCGGTTTCACAGACAAGGCTTAAGCCTAATCCTAGACTAAAAAACATCTTCAATGGAGATTTTACATTGAAAGTGTGATTTAGTCCAGGACTAGGCTTAAGCCTTGTCTCTGAAACCGGCCCAGTATGGACTAAATTGGATTTAAATGGTGGACACTGACTAAATAACTGAGGGGGAGGGGACAGGTATCAAAGATGGAACAATTACAACATTTAATATATACAGATAACATACACAAATGCACATACATATAACATTGAAATATATCTAGCCTATCTAATGGTACCCAGTAGCCCGGGTTGTAGCACGTGTGGTGATGGTGATGGATGGAGGGAGAGGTGGAAAGTTCAGTGGAAACTCCGTAGAGGTAGCTAGTAGACAGATGGATCGTCTTCTGAATATCCCGACTCAGGACTGGACGGGCACGTCAGACTCACGATGACTTGGAGCGGAGATGGCTAGCGTCGTTCGCTAGCCGCATCCCACGGTCCTAGTTCGTTGTTCACTTCAACTATCCACACAACAGCAACCTTTAACTTCGGTTTACTAGAGGTTTATGATTTAGCTTATATGTAGGGGATACATTTCTCTATCCTAGCCACTCACGAGTCTCGAAAGGCAACCTTCTTCTCCGTTACGAAACACCAACTGACTCGCACCATCAGGAGCACCAAACATTTCCTCGCGAGAACATTCTAAGGTGCGTTCACCAAAACTCGCACAATTATCCAGCAACACAAAAACGGCAACGTCTCACAACAGAACACACACATCATTCAAACGAGTGGCATTAATAGAAAATAACAAACTTGGGAACCTGAAGGGGTGGGAGTGGGGTGAACTACTACTAATAAATATAACTGACTCCTATTTTAACTAATTCGAATTCTTACTCTGGGCCTTCAGAACAGCCGCCCCCTAATTAGTGGGCTAATTAGTTAACTTAAACAAGAAGGCACAGAGTCATGTCACGTCAGGTGGTTGAGTCGATTACTGTCCATAGTCGATCTCTGACTAGGTTGGGGGTATAGATGTGGAGGGGTCGGGTCGATCGTCATCCTGGGAGTCTGGGAAAGCAGGGAGCTCGATCAATTTCGCTACAGGTCTGGTGTAGGTCCGCCCTTGGACTATGACTTCAGCAGCCCTGACCTTCCCGTCCGATCCCTCAATGACTTTGCTCACTCGACCCGCTGGCCACATGGCTCGGGGCAGCGACTGGTCCACAACCATTACGACTGTCCCTACTGTCAGGTTGTCTCTTTCCTTGACCCATTTCTGGCGGGCTTGAAGGGATGGTAGGTAGTACAAGAGAAAGTGGGACCAGAATTGATCGGCCAGCACCTGGCTATGTCTCCACATCCTCCTCCCACGCATCTCATCTTGCCGGTACACAGCCTGGGGTAGGGCAGGGTCCAGCCGCCCCATAAGGAGGTAGTTCGGTGTAATGGGGTCGACATCAGCTACGTCCGTGGATACGTAGCCGAGCGGCTTAGAGTTCAGTACCCAGTGGCGGACTGGCCACCGGGCAAGCCTGGCAAATGCCAGGAGGGCCGCGAGACTCTGGGCCGCTCAGAATGTATTATATAAAATATATATATATATTTGTAATTTTGTCTTTGGTGATTTTCATTGAAAATAACTTATTTCAGCAGACCGCGGCCCAAAACATTTTATATCGGCCGGGCCATCCACGCAGTTCTGCATCGCGGATGCCCAGGGCCCTAAACCAATAGGAGCAGAGCTCCCCTATGGGGCGGAGCTCCACGATGTAGAACTGGAGTATGTAAACCAATAGGAGCAGAGCTTTAGGTAGCAGGGTAAACCAATAGGAGCAGAGCTTTAGGTAGCAGGGTAAACCAATAGGAGCAGAGCTCCCCTATGGGGCGGAGCTCCACGATGTAGAACTGGAGTATATCTCCATAACTATCGTAGTCAGTTCTATATCGCCAGTGGACACGCACCTCATGTCATCATTCCGTTTATAACAGCAGTTAACGTTACACTGCTTTCATTTTCAGAATGGGGGAATTTGATGAGAGCGATGCAGTTAATGTGCAACAACTGGATGCAGGGAGCAAGTGTAGTTGGAAGTAGGAATGCACCGAAATTCGCATGTATTGGGCCGAAAATAGCACAAAAAAGTACATTCGGTGTGAAAAGGCTATTGAAAGAGATATTGACTGATGACTGCCTACTGATAATACATATAATTACAGCAAACATGTCGGTAGTTTGGCATCTGTCCTCTGACTTTTTATGTTAACAATCCGTGTTGCGTGTTGCGTTTGGAAATAGGGCTGTTGTGTCGCAAATGCCAGGGCTGTTTTTTGATCCCAGTCCGCCCCTGTCAGTACCCCTTCTATCTCTGCGAGGACGGTGGCCAGAACCTCATCTCCTACGGTCTGGGCTCCCAGGACTGTGTACAGGGCTGCCTTGATAGACCGCACCTACCTCTCCCAAGCCCCTCCGAAGTGGGGGGCGTTAGGGGGGTTGAATTGGAAGGTCACTTGTGATGGAGCAAGGCGGGTCCTGAGCTCTTTGCTCATCTCTTTGAAGCTCTCCCTCAGCTCTGTATCTCTTCCGCGGAAGTTAGTTCCTTGGTCAGACAACAGAACCGAGGGGGTCCCTCTCCTGGCCTGGAACCTCCGGAACGACATGAGGAAGGAATCTGTACTCATGGATTGGAGGAGGTCTATATGTACAGCTCGGGTAGTCATACATTTGTAAACGATTCCCCATTTGAGTCATGCTGCAAAGAATACCTCTGTGTCATTGGCTGCTATAGGCATAAAAGGAGAGAAAATCATGGTGTGGCCCCCATTTTCCCCTGACCTCAAACCTATTGAGAACCTTTGGAGCATCCTCAAGCAAAATATATATGAGGGTGGGAGGCAGTTCACATCAAAACAGCAGCTCTGGGAGGCTATTCTGGCATCCTGCAAAGAAATTCAAGCAGAAACTGTCCAAAAACTCACAAGTTCAATGGATGCAAGAATTGTGAAGGTGATATCAAAGAAGGGGTCCTATGTTAACATGTAACTTGACCTGTTAAGATGTTTTTGTTTGAAATAGCTTTTGATTTCAGTAAATATGACCTCCTAATATGACCTCCTAACCCTAAATTCATCAAATTACCATTTTTAGTTCTTTACAACCTATAAAATGTTTTGAAACTCTGTTGTGCATAATCATTTGGAACAGTGCATTTTGAGTTTTTTATTTAAAAAACAAAATACTGTTATCATTGGGAGGTTTGTTCAATAAAATTTGAATTATACTCTAACGGTTGATGACTTGAAAATTATACTGATTGTCATTTGCATCGACTATTTACGAAAATCTGAGAAAAATATAATTTGCATAATAATTTGGAACG
Organism: Nansenia antarctica; assembly: GCF_963989245.1. Lineage (NCBI taxonomy): Eukaryota > Metazoa > Chordata > Actinopteri > Argentiniformes > Microstomatidae > Nansenia > Nansenia antarctica. The sequence continues at coordinate 66,145,426 of NC_137675.1, read as the reverse complement.
AGGTGTATATATTTATATTTTAAAAAGAAGTATTGTAAAAGCTAATAATCCATAGTATGAACATGTTTCTGATGATTGTGGTGGTGATGATGATGAGGATGATGATGACCTGGGTAGGAGGAGGGTTCCCCTGCAGCCATCTCCCAGTGGCTGTCCAGCTGGGCGTAGTCGGAGGACAAGGTGAGGGGTCCCACGGGTGGCATTGCATTTCTCTGCACCAACAGTTCCACCTCTGTGAGGAAACATCGTTTTTTTTTTTTTTAAGAAACAGGCCTAAATGGGGCCTACATTAGTCATTCCACCACATTAGCCAACATGTACAGTAGTTGTACAGACAGTAATGAATGAATGAATGGACTTTATTGTCATTGCTACAGTACAGGTACCAAACAACGAAATTTAGGAGGGGTGGCTCCCCTGGTGTTAGGAAAGAAAAAAAAAAACTTTTAAAAAAATCACAAGAAGGGAAGGAGCTGGTTTACATAAATAAAGGCTATGTACACAATCCACTGTACTATACTGTAATACAGACTTTGTCAGGTATTGAAATATTATACAAATTCTGTTATACAACTGACCTCTTCAAATAATTACCAGTAGGCTACTGCTAGTCTTCCGTATGGGAACTGTATAAGTCTAAACAAAAATTACTGAGTATATACATTTTGTGGTGAACAGGAAAGTATTGCAGTTGTATAAATACTGTCGTTTTGGATGTTTTCTTACCCGTGTGATTGTAGGACCACCTGAATTGTGGGTTTTGCAGCAGGGGTGCTATCATCCTCAGTGCGTGCTCAACAAGGACCAGCAGGGCGGTCACTTTCCTGTTATCGTTCAGAGGCCCGCCTGACAGGAGCCTATCTATCATAGAGAACACTCTCTACAACCACAGAGAGAGGAGAGGAGGGGGCAAGAGGAAGAAGTCAGAGCCAGAGACTCACACATTTTGGCATACACAGACCACAACCTTATATTTAGGCCTCTATTTCAGCATGCTGTGCTAACATTCACCAAGCAGTGTTAATCTTTTAACACTTTTTTTTAACATGTCTTTTCAGTTCATGTATCATGGGTGTAGGCTGAGTTTAAGTGGGTATGTCAAGTGGTATGTCAATCTAGACAAAGGGATGTTGATGTTGATGAGGAGCCATACCTCTAGCAAGGCCTCTCCATCCACTCCTCTTGGTTCCTCACTCTCACTCAGCTCCAGACAAATGTTGCTCAGCTGGGTCAGAACATTCTGTACATCTGGGAGGGCCTAAGAATGAGGGACGATGAAAGAGAGAGAGTGGGAGGATAAATTAGGTTTTTTTTTTTGGTTTGGTTAAAGAAATATGTGATTTACACCTCATAGAACCTACCTTCACAAGCTTGCTTTCACTGGTGAATGTGTTACAGTTAAACTCTATGGAAACATGAAAGATCTGTGATTAAAGCATGTTAACAGTGAGATCTGCTGATACATTGAAAAAAATCCACACAATCCACTTATTTTTTCAGATGAAATGTAGAAACTCACCTGCGCATTTGGACTGCCTGTTGCCATAGTTAGTGAATCCTGCATGGCACGCACAGCGATGGCCACCGTCTTCACTATGGCAGGTTCCATTTCCACAGATAGACTTATCAATCACACAAACATCTAACGGAATGACAGTAATTAATATCTGATGATCTGCCATTGCTCATATCTTCAAGTGCTCCTCTGATATGCCCCCACTTTTCTAAATCTAAATCTACTTCAGATAGCACTCTGGATGTACACTCATTGTTCATTTTGTACAATTGTAGTACAATCCCACTAATGCTACTGTAACCCACTGATCTGGCATTGCACTTACTTTCACATGGCCCTTCATTCTTTGTGAAATTAGTTTTGCCAGTCTTTGTTCCAAATCCAGAGTCACAAACACAGTGGTAATTGCCGGGGGTGTTGGTGCACTTAGCATTCTGTCCGCATATTGTTTTGTCAAGTTTACACTCATTTATGTCTACATGTGGGTAAAGAGAAGACAGTTAGGTAACACTCAATCATTTTATGCTACAACCTTTCAGATTATCTGGATAATATAAATATACAGTAGGCTGCTATAAGATGATTTATGCTCTCTGGATCGTACACTCATTGCTAATTATAACAGTGTTTTCTTGTTTTCTTTGGCATCTTACCTTCACATGTGACTCCTGGACCATAATGAAAAGTCTCCACTCTGGTACTGGTTAAAAACCCTTCATTACAGGTGCAAGTGTAGTTTCCGTCTGTATTATGACACAGGGCATTGGGACCGCAGATATCCTTCTCTTCAAGGCATTCATTGATGTCTTGAGGGTAAGAAAGAGGACTGGTCAGTCTACTCTGTTGAGTATTGCAATCATATTATTGCAATAATGAGAGGTATGGGTTAGATTGAAGTGTGTAATTGAAGTCTCTGTCCAGTACTAATTGACTCAAATTCTTTTAGTAACTAAAATGGAGGGATGCTTACCTTTACATTTCTCACTTGAGGTAGCAGTAAAATGTATGTTCTGTGATTGTGACCTGAACCCATTGTCACACTGGCAGTAGTAGCTGCCATCTGTGTTGAAGCAGGTTGCACCCTCGCCACAGATTGGCTTAACCTCATCTTCATATTCAGAATCTTTCTCAATATAACATTCATCATCATCTGGGGCCAGAAACAAAGAAACAGGAACAGCATGAAGAAAGGTTGAGCTAGTGAACAGCCATATGATTCACAACTTCCTTTTGTCACCATGAAGAATAAAGGATATAAGAGGTATTCATACCCTGGCAATGCTGTGAAGTGCTGCTACTTAAAAAGTATCCATCGGGACAGTCTAACATCAGCACATGTTCCATCAGCAGGCTGAGGTGAAGAGCTGCAAAGGAAGCAGAGGACTGTCACTTTTCTCTCCAATGATTGGTCCGTTAGCAGACTGAGCATGTCCACTGTTGGCAATAACATCACTGAGGTAAATTTGTTGGTAGAAGAAAGCTTTGACTATGAAAGTCCCCATAATGTTATCATGTATTCACGTTATCATCTGGAGAGATTTCAAACAAAAGCACCTAGCAATAATAGTTTTAGCACATTAACTTCATCTTAACAAGGCCTTAACAAGTACGTTTGTAATGCTGTCTGCGTAAGGTGTGTGTCCCATTTGGATTTCCTTAGATTGTTCCAACAGCAACTGTGCTAACAGGATTTACCCATTAAAACCCCTGAACTTCACACGAGTGTCAGGAGGTGACCACTTCCCTTTTCTCCAGGAAGCCATCAGCTGGCATGGCACTGTGGATGATGACTTTGTCATCTGGCAGTATGAGTGAAGAATCACTCCACTGTGGTTGAAGTAATGAGTTGATAGGAATGCCAGAAGCATGATCATAGAAAGAGACTCTTTGTTTATGTTCTAAGCTCCCGATGCTCTTTAATTCATAGTAATTGGTTATGAAAAAGGTGTTTGAATAAGGAATAACCAGTGTACAGGGTGCCATGGTCAAATTACCATTGACTGTGAACATGATAACGTGTCGGGTAAGTCTTAAGAGCAAGATAGTAGGAGGTAGATTTGGAGGTGAAAAATAACGGTGGTAATTTCTTGCAAAAAAGTGAATTTAAAAAAATTGAGCCAGCAAAATATAAAAAAGCAAAAAAGCAAGTTTAACTGTGAACAGGTTGGGGTCTACCAGGCTCTGACCATTCTGCCCATGCACTTACTACCATAACCCAAGCTAAACTAAGAAACACACCTTCAGACAGTTATAAGTAGGCAACTCCCCATGGCCACACCTGTGATCAATGCCCTAGGACAGGGGTCTTCAACCTTTTTCAACCCAAGGACCCTTTGGACGAGAGACAAACAGAACAGGGACCCCCCACATGTAATATATATTTTTAAATGTCTCACATTTTAAAGCCTATAATAACTTTTATATTTACTTCATTCACCTTTTCTTTCACCGTATTAACCTATTTATATACTGGGTTATTAGCCTATATGTGTTTATGATTGATAAAACGTTCATGCATAATTATGATTGGTTATTATTATTATTGTTGTTGTTGTTGTTGTTGTTGTTGATGAGGCTTATATTTTCTATTATTATTATTTTTCAACAATGAAACTTTTAGCTTCAGGAAGCCAGGTATGCCTACCTCAGTGAGATGACTGGCCCTGGTTGGTGGTACACAGCTTGTCTATTCTGGGGGAGATGGAGGTTGTCAGGCAGAGCATCATGTCATCCTCAGACTGCTGTCTGGAACGGTATTTGCTCTTCAGGTAGGTGAGGGAGGAGAATCCACTTTCACAAAGATAAGTTGTTGCAAAAGGCAAGAGGCTCTATGCTAGTTATTAATTAACGTTAATTTCGCAATGAAGACCGAACTGCAGCGTTTTAGCCAACACCTAGCTTGCTAGACAGTTTTTTTTTTTTTTTTTTTTTTTATCAGCTGACGTTATGTGAGACTCTAGAATCATGGGCATCATTTATTTTGTAAATAGTTTTTGTCAAAAGTTGCTTATTATTCCCTATTAATGCTCGTACTTTACTCAATATCATTTTTGTTATATTTTTTAATTCTCACTGATTATTTTGGTGAAAAATGTCAATTATGATGACAACAATTGGCGGACCCCCTGCAGTACCTCTGCGGACCCCCTAGGGGTCGCGGACCCCCGGTTGAAGACCACTGCCCTAGGAGAACAAGTCTGATTAATCCAATGTAACACACTACATCTCTAGGGCAAACAATATATTTGCTTAAGCAGCACCAATAAATACCGCCTCAATAATAATACATAATTTCTCAATTAAATAGGCAATACAACTTAATGGAGTGCACACTCTGAGCCTGCCTATAACGCACTAGTGCGCTCTGGTACGTGAGTCAAGGGGAGAACAGCGGACACCAAACCGAACACACAGAATTAAATATATAAAACTTTGTCTCATGTAGGGAGTACTTATGAGCTCCTACCTTTCAGTACATTTATAATACAGTGCCTTAGCAAAGTTTTGAGACCCCTTCACTTTTTCCACATTTTGTCGTGTTTTAGACTCAATTTAAAATGTATTGAATTAAAAGAATCTTCCTTAATCCACACACAATACCCCAGAATAACAAAGCAAAAACACGGTTTTAGAAATGTCATAAATGTATTCAAATTGAAATACAGAAATACCTCAAGTATTCAGACCCTTTGCTGTGAAATTGAATTAGCAAAATTGCTAAAATGTCATCAACAAATCACTTAATAAGTTGAATTGAGTGCATCTTAATGCAAAGATAATAGTTCATGTAATTCGGAGGAAAGAGTCAATCTAACCAAAACTGTTCTCCCTCCAAAACCTCTCCTCTATCATCTTCCACTCCATCGTTTTGACTGACTCTTACTTTCCAGCTGCCACTATGCCTCACATAACTACTAAGGATTCTTCACGTAACTACTTTACAAGAGTATGATGGTTAAAGTAATAGCTCTACGTTCAGATGCCTCCTAAAGCACATTGACCAGTCTAGATTATGTCCTCCTAGCAGACCGCCGACCACATAATCACCATCTGCCCCTTATATAGACCACCCTCAGAAGCCAGCATGGCTACGCGACACAGAGTTGGACCTCTGACGTTACACGAAAGAAGAAGAAAGCAATTTAAACTACTTTTGTTCATTATCGTTGCCCACGGATGCTATTAGCTACCTTTTCCCTTCGTGTTCATGATGGTCCTATTCTAGCTGGTCGTTGGCTAGATAGTTCACCGTCCACGATGAGAGTAAACAGGTAAACGGGTGTGATAAACAGGTAAATGTATAAACAGATACATGTTTAAATGTTTAAATGTATAAACAGGTAAATGTATAAACAGAGGTATGGTAAACAGGTAACGGGTATGATAAGTCTGTGTATCTCGAAATTGTGATGTATACACTTTCAGATTCAGATTCAGATTCAATAAACTTGACAATAAATACTCAAGTTACAACCGTTGTCTGAGTAGTACATGTTATACAGGTGAGGTTCATAGTAGTGATGGCGAGATGAAGCTTCATGAACTGTTGAAGCTTTCCATCCAATTGTGTCACACATAGGCCGAAGCTTCGTGTTGCTTTATTTGCTCTACTGCGCCATCAAGTGGACAATAAATGTCTAGCAGGCAGAGTGATAATGACACCGTGGCTTTGGTGTGTGAAGCTTTGAATTGAATACATGTGCTTGTGTTACTAGGAACAACAACATTTTATTCATTTATTCATTTTTATTTCAAAATAACAACTTCTCCACAGTGCTGGGCTTCAGGCGGTTTCTTTTTTTGAGACGATTTCACCTGCTTTTGAAAAGATCCTTTCACAGGGCACAGATGAAGCTGGGGTACATAGAAATTCTCAGAATCCCGGGAAAAACGGGAGTGTTGACAGGTTTGGACTGAACACCGGCCCAGACCGGCCCACCGGGAAAACTCCAGAGCAGGACAGTGCACATTAATGAACAGTATAAATATAAATATGCCGGATTTAGCTGTGAGCTCATTTGCATCCATAGTCCTCATGACATAAAATCGTACAATAGATTTTTAAAATAAAAATAAAAAAAATAATGGACAACAATACAACAGAATACAATAAAAGTGCACAGGTTAAAATAAAGTGCACAGGTTAAAAGTGCAAAATAAGACAGAAAATAAGGTAGTGCAATGGTACTGAGGGAAAGGTAGCTGGAGAGTCTGTAGTGCAACAAGGGGATGCCCAGAGTAGATTGCTTCCATAAAGTCAGCTATCATCTCATACTGGCAGCTTGAGAGCTGATTTGGCTTATTCCTGGTTTACACACACCGTGGGAGAGAGAGACTGAGCTGCTCCACGGGGCATGAGTTGGCCATTATGAGAAGAAATCGAAGTGAAAATGAAGTCATCCAAATGCAAGATGAAGGACATTATCATCCCTACACGCCTGTGTTTTTTTTTAAAAACACAATTCTCATTCCTCTCCCTCCTGCTATTTTTCACCTCTCTCTTAACCTTTCAGGTTTTCTTAAATTTTCGACAATATCGCAAGCTAGCATAGACTAGCACCTCTCTGCAAAATAGTCCTACCTAGTTGGAAAAGATTAAACAAATAACAACAAACAACCATTCTATAGACATTGTGGGGGAGGTTTCTTGGAATGTAACATCCACTGAAATAGTGAGGACATTCTCCCAATCAGGGCCGGCCCAAGGCATAAACAGACTAAGTGGTCGCTTAGGGCCACAACCACTAGAGGGGGCCACACTTAAAAGAAGAAGAAAAATGAATATTTTGCACTCATATTGATTGTTCATTGATATTTATTTGTCAAAATATGTTTTCTTTTTATTGGTGTTCATTTTTCACTGTCTTATAGACCTTGTTATGTCTAAGTTTGTTGCTTTTATAGGTTAAAATGTTGACTTTTATAGTTATTTAATTCAAATGTTATGTATGTTCATCTAGCCCCCCCACCCCGGTCGATTAAACACCCATCAATCGAGAACTCCAACCCCTCGAAAACTCTGTTCTCTTCAGAGAACAGAACGTTACTTTTAAAGCCCCTTATGTTTTGTTCATTATTTCATTAATACGTTCATTATTAAGGTGAACATCCATAAAGACCTTGCTTCCAGGTCCCATGGGTAAAGGTAGGATATCAAATAAACCAGAATGAGGACCCCTAGTAGGTTCATTAATAAAATGAATAAAGGGATATACTTCCTGCTCTGACTTTTGTTATGGAGTTTATGTTCTGTTGTTCTCTGCTCTTCTGCTCCTAATTCCACAGGGACCTTGGAAACTAATGGAAGTATGCAGACCCTTCCAAACCCTTCCAGACCCTTCCAGGCAGAGGAAATTGCCAATTGAATCGCATGCAGGAGACAGTGACAGAGAAAGGTAACTTAAATGGCATTATCACCAATAAAACCAATTAAATTAATATATTACGACAATTAACCCGTAAAGACCCCTGACACTGAATGCTTACTCTTTATTACATTAAACAGTCCATGACAAATGTTGAATTTACCCATTTTAATATATTTTTAAATAATGTCCTAAAATGTGCAATTCTTTCATGGGTCATCAAACTATTTCTAAAGATTACATTTTGTTTACAGATTGATATGAAAGAAAAATGATTTTGAGAGCAATGACGGAGGTATTTGCCAACATATGACATGTTTCTGCTAGGAGTAGTTCATTAGTGTCTAATAGATAGACCATTATAGACTAGATTACATGGACACTAGATTATCAAGAGTATCTACATTGTAGATGATCTATTTGGACACAGGCAAGAGATCTGTACTGTAGTACAATAGAAGCAAAAGATGCCAGGTCCACAAAATACTCATATCTGTTCTCTTGTCGACCAAGTGGCACACAAAAGTTGAGCCATCATCTTCTCATCATCAGCTCAGCCTCCAGGTCCCCGTATGCACCCCCCCCTCCCAGGGGGCCCGGGCTGGAGAGAGGAACCATGCGGGTCCGCAGGTTGTAGAACTTGGTTGGGGTGGTGAGATTCTGTGTGACACAAAAGAGTGGGACTTAGGTTGGGGGACTTTCTTAAACGAGTCAAAATGGAAGCGAAACTAGTTTCTATTTCATCCACATACTGTACATATTATATAAACAAGAAGAGGGCGTTCCCTACCTCGGTGGTGCGGCTGGCCTCCTCTGACCCCAGAGTGACCTGCTCCTCCAGCCTGGTGATCTGCTGCTGCAGCTTCCTGGTCTTCAGCTGCTCCTGGTCCAGCTGGGCCTGGAGGAGGGAGGAGGAGAGCTCAGAGACAACCAATAGAACTATGGCTGCATGGCTGCTACGCAACCGCTAACCGCTCCCCACCGCTGTCACACAAATATATATTTTTAGCATAGCCATATATAGTACAGGGCTGGTTTGACAGACAAAGCTTAAACTCTGAGCTCTTGCACTTGAAAACTCACAGTATTTGAGAATTGAGCCATGTGAGAGCTCCAGAAAGGTAACTTCCTTTACCTTGATAGTTTCAACGTGTATTTTGTTGAGCTGAGAAACCTCCAGATTCATATGGGCCTTTGTGGCCTCCAGAATGCTCTCCAGGTGCTTGTTGGACCATCAATGCCAACAAAAACTGTTCAAAAGGGAAACTTACTTTGTCTTGCTCAATCTTTTGCTCGAGGCTTGTGATGGTTCCATTGGCAGTTGTCACGTTTTGCTCAAGACTTGCATTGTTGGAAACCTTCACAGAAAAACAATAGAAAGTCAGACAAAAAATAGAGAGGCAGAGTCAATTTGTTTGGATTGAAGATGAAGATGTGTCAGCTTGTCTAGGGTTAGGGTTAGGGTTGTCTAGTGTTCAGAACTAGATTACGCTCAGTGAAAACAAACAGGATTCTCTATTACATTGTAACCATCCTTGTCACAACAGGGATACTATATTCACAATCACACACAGGATGAACTGTACTCAGAACAGAACAGGGATACTATATTCACAATCACACACAGGATGAACTGTACTCAGAACAGAACAGGGATACTATATTCACAATCACACACAGGATGAACTGTACTCAGAACAGAACATAAAACACACCTGCTGTTGGTTTTGAGTCATCAGGTCAGCCGCCTGCCTCCTCAGCAGAGTGATCTGCTCTCGAGCCTGTAGGAGCTCTCTGGAGATAAGCAGATGACATTTGATGTGTTAATATTTCACAGTGCAGAGGAGGAACAACTGTTGAAATAGGGGGACAAATTAAACTATGACATCTACAGTTTTTACACAGTCTGAAGGTTGTTGGTAAAACTGACTTGGAGGTGCTCTCCTTGTCATGTCTGGACTGGGAGGTCAGGCTGCTGCTGTGGTCCCTCTCAGTCTGGAGGGAGGCGGTCAGCACCTACAATTCAAGAGAGATATTATTTTTATTGTTGTAAGTCGCTTTGGACAAAGGTGTCTAAATGCTAAATGCAAATGTAAAATGTAATGGCCCAATGGAAGCATGTAAAGATTGAATAGGAGGGGGCCAAGGATTGATCCTTGGAGAACTCCGCATGTCATTGGCAAATAATTTTGCTGATTTTAAGCAATATTTCCCCCCATTTTATTGCTTTTTTTTCTTGTTTCTGTTACCTGCACCTCCATGGGGGGCTGGGAGGAGAGGGCCTGGGACAGCTGCTCCTTCAGCTTCTTCACCTCCGCCTGCAGCTGCCTCACGTTCCCCTGCATGTCCTCGTTCACCATGGCCTGGTAGAGCAGGAGGAGCATGAGAGGATGATGTTAGAGCAGGAGGACCATGATAATAATAATAATAATAATACATCAGACTTATATAGCGCTTTTCTAGAGACTCAAAGACGTAGGGTAGAATCCTGTAGTAGGAACTAATATAAATGAATAAAGATAAAAAGAAGAAAGTAAATAAAAGAAAGTATAATTAAGGTAGTGCTGGGGACACATGGAAAGGGGAGGGGGAGAAGGGGATTAAGATTAAGATTACGATGACAGATTAAGAAACGCCCAATAACCGTTTTAATTAATTGACACTACAATCAAGGTCTGAAGTATGACTACTATGTTTATATAGTCTTTATATGTTACAATACTACCTCTGCACATACTGTAGTAGTAGTTACCCATCACTAACTCTTGTTCTATTTATATCATGCCCTTATATCACTATTTGCACTTCTGGTTGGATGCTAAACTGCATTTCATTGTATAGTACTTGTACTCTGCGATGACAAAGTTGAATCTAATCTTATAATCGGTTCTGCAAACCAGACCTGATTTATTTGTATGTGTATTCGTATTGTTCCATAAGCTAAATGCATACAAAACAGACCCACAGTACACAAATAAGAGCAGTTTTCATACCAACCTTATTTTTTATTAATTTAGCTCTCTGGACAAAGTGTAAGGTGGACAGAGTTTCCCTAAAATACTTGGAGCCAGGGTGCACGTTGGCTATGATGTACGTCTTGGCATTTCCTCCCAGAGAGTCCTGCAAGAGAACAGTTTTCTGTTATATCACTGAAACATCAGGAAGCTAATTAGCTTTTGGAATTAAATGAACACTTCCCCCTTTTTTACTTTCTAGTCAATCATGTCAGAATTCAGACGGACATTTTGGCTCCTGCCTGGACACTCACTCGAAGCAGGAAGGTGAGTTTGGAATCCCTGTAGCAGATGTGTCGGCGCTTCCCATTGGACACGTCCACCAAAGCCGTGATCACCTGACCCAGGAACATCAGGGAGCGGTTGTTGCTGCTGGCCTCCTGGGTGGGCAGAACAGGACAGAACAGGGCAGTGGTCAGAGGCGGAACAACTAGGCCTGTAACAATTGACAATGACAATTGACAATGACAATTTAACACTAGAACAGCCATGAGGGGTCATTTGAGTAAAGAAAAATATTATATCTTTGCACTCAATAACATTTCAGGACCCTCCTTTCATGACTTTTCCTAGATATGTTCGTTCTACCACCCAGTATCCTTACATTTTCAAAATCACATCAGGATAAGCTAATATAAAGCTATTTTGACGTTTTTCTGTGTAGGAGGTAGGGGTGCGACGGTTCTCTTTTTTTTTACGGACGGTTCGGTTCGCGTTCCACGGTTCAATACACTAGTGAACCGTGGCGGTTTTCGGTTTATCCTGTGTTTCATTCAAAGTCGGATGTTTGTTCATGGCGAGCGGAATTGAGAACATGGCAACAGTTTGAGGAAGCCCTGGATTGCTACAAATCTGCGTTGTGGGGTCATTCATTCTGGTTTTGGTATTGAATACAGCAATGAGGGAATGAAAACAGTGAACAGAAACGCGTGTCGCAGAAATGCTTCACGCATGTCCTATATGCGCTTAAAATGCGCATAATGGGTATATGGGATACAGCTCTCGTAGCTAAAGTGCATTTTTACTTTCATTTCTTCCTCTCCTATTATATACTAGTCCTCAAGCCTAAGAGACACTTTTTTTGTGACGCCAGCTGGTGAAACCATAAACCACTCGCGTAAAACGGCTATATGTATACTTTGTGGAATGGATTCATTGTTATTGTTTGAGGCTAACGGTAAGTGATACATGGCTTGTAAACATACTTTAATTTTAGGACGTGTTCAAAAGCAAGGACTGTGTGATCATCTAGTTATGTGTTTTTAGCATGTTGATGTTCTATCAGCATGTTGTGATGTTATTAAAATACAGTTTAGACGTTCGTAGCGCTGTGTTTTGTTAGCCACTAGCTGTTAGCAGCGTTTGCTTCCGGTTTCATGACAGAGAGTTTAACCCTATCCGCTTGTTAAGTCTGACGTCAAAAGTGACGTTTAGCCATTTCCGTGTCCAAACCAGAAATTCTCCGCACCAGAGTACCTCTGAACTACAGCGGTAGAATGACAGTTTAATCGTTTTTTAGACTCGGATCTATTCATTCAACAAGGGACACAGCACTTTCCCGTTTTCTCCATATTGTCAGGGTATTTGAGCCTCGGAAAAGCGCTATATAAATATAATTTATTATTATTATTATTTCTCCATTTCGAAGACAGCGCCTCAGCCAACGTTGGGACCCGGAAACACGTCACGACTTAACAAGCGGATATGTGCCTGACGTCTAACAACATTCAAATTACTCTAACTTCGTCATCTTTTTTCGGATTTCAATGTATGACACATCATTTGAAAGCTTATGATCTGTAGTTCCAATCCACAACAAGTCACATTTGAAAGTGTTTATGTAATTTTTTTACATTTGAAAGTGTTTTTTTGTTTATAAAAAGTTAGAAAGTTTATAGAAAGTTATGTTCTTTGTTTTATATTTATATTATACAATATACCAGTCATATTCTGGAATGTGTCTAAATGTTAAAGTACCATAAGTATAAGCAAAATAAAGTAAAGTAACAGTTTGTAAATAAATAGTAGCATTTAAAAAATAAAAATAAAAACACGTACCGAAACCAGACCGTGGTTCATACCGAACCGAGATTCATACGGAACCGTGGTTGCACCCCTAGTAGGAGGCAGGCTAATTAACAAGCGACCAACTAGTGGTCATTGTGTGTAAATAGCAGCTTCCCATTGTAAAGAGGCGGCTCTTTTAGTAGGTAAAAAGGCACGGCTGTTCTAGTGTTAATTGTCTAATGGCAATCTTGACAATGCTCCAACACGCTAGCTAGCTAGCTGGCTAACAACAAAGAACATTGCGTTAGCTAGATAGCTGCTCTGCATGTTAAGCACATCACAACATGCTGATAGAACATGAACATGTTAAAAATACATAACTACACACAACTAGATGACACACAGTCCCTTTTCTTTTTTATTGATGAGGATACATGTTCAATTTTGTTTTATGATAATAAAGAGGCATGGTTTACTTCATAGGTTGCTGTGTTATTACATTATCTTGGTCGTCACATAACAGTGAAACAATTATATTGTTAATCGCAATTATTTGAGACAATTAATTGTACAGCAACATTTGGAATCGTTACAGGCCTAGGTACAACAAATATATCACTTGGGTGAACAATGGCACATTAAAGGGCGACGTCCTGGAGCGTTACCTTGTGTGTGTGTGTGTGTGTGTGTGTGTGTGTGTGTGTGTCACCTTGAGTCTGGAGCCCTCTGTGTGTGTCGGTGTGTGCGTGTGTGTGTGTGTGTGTGTGTCACCTTGAGTCTGGAGCCCTTTGTGTGTGTGTGTGTGTGTTACCTTGAGTCTGGAGCCCTCTGTGTGTGTGTGTGTGTGTGTGTGTGTGTGTGTGTGTGTGTGTGTGTGTGTGTGTGTGTGTGTGTGTGTGGGTGTGTGTCACCTTGAATCTGGAGCCCTCTGTGTGTGTGTCCTTCTGCCTCTCCGACCCGGCCAGGTCCACCAGGTTGAGCTGGGAGGTCCGGATATTCACCAGCCCGTTGGCGGTCTCCTTGGACTCCAGGGTCATGGTGAACACGGCGTGGGAGCGAGAGGACTCCCGGTTCATAGAGGTGGACGCCACGCGCCGGTTCCTCCAGCCCATCGACAGAACCTGGGAGGGGAACAACGAACCGAACGCGAGTTAGTTTAACATCAACCTAACCAATCTAACTACCAAGTAATTGTTTCTGAGTGGGGCAGTCCCATTCATATTTTTCATTACTTATTGGACAGATACAGTGAAGACAGACAGGAAAGTAAGGAGAAGAAGGGAGATAGGGCATGTCAGCAGGGCATAGGCCGGATTCTAACCCATGCCGACATGGGCATGTGTGCACTGTAGACCGCGGTGCTAGACCACTGGACCACCCCAGGCCACTAACCTAACCAATCTAACACCCAGTGGTCTTTGAGTATCAGTCTTGTCATTATTTGGTTATCCCACAACATCAAAAGGAATTACAGAAAGGGAGTAAGTGAATTATACGATGAATCAGACCCTGGACGCCTTTAAAACAGCCAAATCAAATCGCACCTGTTCACCAAAGCCTTCGGCCCCTAGTTCTGTTGTTGTTTTGGCTGCCTGTCTGTTTATCTGACTGTTTTCTGTTTCTCTGTAAAGCGACCTGGGGTCCCCTGAAAGGCACTTCATAAATTGAAGTTATTATTATTATCATTATTGTTATTATTGCTAGCGCTAGTTACACACACCCAAATCCCACAACTCGGCCCCTGGGTGAGCTAGAGAAACGCGGTCTTCCCCAGGGGTGCAGGGGGGTGGCCCAGAGGCCACTGACCTGCCCCCTACTGGCTGTGAGGGGCAAGCACACTTCACAATTTCCACAGGAATTGTCCCTGTCTAGTTATTATTATTATTGCTACCTGATAAGCTTCGTGAGGTGAGGTGACACACTTCTTGGTCGCCCCTTTGACAAACACGCCCTTCTTGTCCTCCCTGAGGAACAGGCTGGCGGAGGCGGTGCCCAGCAGCTCGTAGATCTGATCGTTGTAGATCTCTATGAAGGAACATCTACACAGGAAGCTCTTGGGAGTTCCCAGAATGTAAAGGAATCAAGACACGGCACATTTAAATATCAAAGGTCTACAATAATAACGTTGTATAGTTGTCTGGCACTAGTATTCAAGGTTGTACCCCACCCCAGACAGTTTGTACATGCATTGATTGTATATTTTGATTAATCAATTTCTCAATTTCTGTCAGAATCATCATAATAAAAAAAATGTAAATGTTGTTTTTTAAGTCAACACTCAAACTCAACTCTGAAATAATTTGAACACAAAGACGACTTGAGGTAGGTGACTATATCAAATCCAAGTGCAGAACAATTATAAAGACATAAATGGAGTGGAACCTTGCTTTATAAGGACAGAGATGAAACAAGACCATGGACACAATAGTGGACATTCTAGGCTCAAACTTGGACTGTTTCACACTCTAGCTTTGACTTTAACCCCCCCCCCCCCCCCCCGGTGAAAATGTTTCATATAATCCTTCTTATTGGTATCGTTGTTTTTTAGAAAACCATTGTAAAACCTCTTAGATTTTCACTGAGGCTAACCTGGATAAATAATGGTTAAATAAATGATCACATAGTTGTCGCTTGTTGATGTCACTGCTCACCATCTCCACCTCCCTGTTGATGAGGAAGAACAGGTGCTCAAAGCTGCGGGGTATGACCCCCCGCTGGTCATCTGTGAAGTTGTCAGAGTCGGACGGCCCTGAGGAGGAAACACACACCACCATCTTAGCTGTCTGGCTTGGCAGATTCAATGGCTCTATGTTCTTAGGAAAGATGGGGTAGCCTACATTAACTATTCAAAAGGGAATACCCTGGTGAAGATAACCAGATGAACTATGAAATCTACATACATACATGCATGAATGAATGAATGAATGAATGAATGAATGAATGAATGAAATCTAATTCTCACCAAGCATAGTAAATGTTTTTCCCGAACCAGTTTGTCCACTGTAGTAAAAAAGACAATAATAATAATTTACAGAACTGATATAGAATGTTACACGATACATGATGAGATATTCTAGCACATAACAACAAAAAACAACAACAACAACAACTGTAAGTTGCAACAACAGGAAGAACATCTTACTAGGCAAAGATGGTGCCATTGTAGCCGTTTATACAAGACTCAACAATGTTCCTGGCCACACTGGAGAAGACTGCGTCCTGCACAGAGAACAAACACACAACATGGCTTAGAGAGAACAAACACACGACACATCTGGGTTTGACGTCTCTCTTCCAGTGAGGACAATTACTCATTTTACATTTAAGCCATTTAGCAGACTCCTTTATCCACAGCGACTTACAACAAATACATACAACAAATACAAGTAAGTGAATCATCTATCCACCAGCCATGGTAAGAAAAGGTCATCTATGAAATGACCAAGGGCCATTGGCAGTTGGATAGATAGATATGTTTATTTAGTCAGGACAGTGCACATTAATGAACAGCCACTTAAACAGAGTATGGTGACAGTAAATATGCCGGACTTAGCTGTGAACTAATTCGCATCCGTAGTCCTCATGACGTAAAATCGTACAATAGATAAAGAATAATGGACAGCATCACAACACAATAAAATAGGACATAAAACAATGGCTATTTGACCATAGGGACATACATTGGTGCAGTAGAAAATAAAGTGCACAGGTTAAAAGTGCAAAATAAGACAGAAAATAAGGTAGTGCAATGGTACTGAGGGAAAGGTGGCTGGACAGTCTGTAGTGTTACCATGCTTGTAGAAGGAAGAACAGTATCAGTCTGTCTCCACCACTGACCTGAGTGACGTCCATGTCGGCCACATGGTCGTAGGTGAAGGTCCGGGGCTCGGGCTTGGAGTGGAGGCGGATGGTGCTGGGGGAGGTGACGGTGAGACAGAGACCATGGTCTCCGTCTGTGCTCAGGCCCGTGCCAGAGGTCAGAGGTCGCACCCGCACAAACACTTTGATAGAGTCACTCTCACCACTATACGTCATGACCAGGAAGTAAGGACACAAAACACATTAGGGGGTGGCTGTGGGGTGGCTTGGGCAAGACACTGAACCCCAAATTGCTCCCAATGAGCGGGCCGGTGCTTGCATGGGAGCTTGCTGCCTTTTGTGAACGTGTGTGTGAATAGGTGAATGAGAGGCCATTGTAAAGCGCTTTGGAATAAGGCTCTATATAAGTCAGTCCATTTACCTCTACACTGAAGGTTAACACACTTAATGACTACAGGAAGAAGCGTTGGGTCCGTTCTTGTGCAGACACTTGCAGTAGGCTATACAAAAAAGACAGCTGGTCGTGGCAGCAAAATTTACATCCAAGATAGAATGCAGTCAATCTAATCGACTTTAGCCATTGCAGAGTACTTAGACAACGAATGCAGTTTAGCATCGAACCAGAAAGCACAAATAGTGGTATTGTGTAAAGATTACAGTATAGGTATTTCAATGAGTATGAATAATGAATATAAAGTGAATATACATGAGTATAATGTGTACAGTTATGAAAATGATATGTACTGTGAATTATCAATATAATATATATACACAATTATTAAATGACAATACAGTATGATATGTATAGAATAAGGGCAATAGGTAATAGGTGGTGTGGTGCAAAAGATATAATAATGACGAGTTAAGGTTGTGTACACACACAACCTGGTACACTGTCTGGGGGTCAATGTTCCTCTTGTTAAGGGGCACAGTGGTAGGATAGTGAAAAGAATATGCATGTGTGTGAATTCAATTAAACATCACATTAAATATGCTTGTAACAAACACAGACGTTAGAGATGACACAGCCTTACCTGGCAACAAGTTGTGATGAGTCCCAAGACTCTGCGGAAGGAAAGGAGACAAAACGACTGTTTAGGCAAGTGACCCAGGTCTGCACAGAAAGCAATTTAAACTACTTTTGTTCATTATCGTTGCCCACGGATGCTATTAGTGCACCTGTATCGGGGGGATACACACCCGTGGACTATTATAACCTTAGTGGCACTAATTTAACACTAACACTCTATATGGACTAAATTGGATTTAAATGGTGGACACTGACTAAATAACTGAGGGGGAGGGGACAGGTATCAAAGATGGAACAATTACAACATGTAATATATACAGATAACATACACAAATGCACATACATATAACATTGAAATATATCTAGCCTATCTAATGGTACCAGTAGCCCGGGTTGTAGCACGTGTGGTGATGGTGATGGATGGAGGGAGAGGTGGAAAGTTCAGTGGAAACTCCGTAGAGGTAGCTAGTAGACAGATGGATCGTCTTCTGAATATCCCGACTCAGGACTGGACGGGCACGTCAGACTCACGATGAATTGGAGCGGAGATGGCATCCCACGGTCCTAGTTCGTTGTTCACTTCAACTATCCACACAACAGCAACCTTTAACTTCGGTTTACTAGAGGTTTATGATTTAGCTTATATGTAGGGGATACATTTCTCTATCCTAGCCACTCACGAGTCCCGAAAGGCAACCTTCTTCTCCGTTACGAAACACCAACTGACTCGCACCGTCAGGAGCACCAAACATTTCGATAGTTATGGAGATAGACTCCAGTTCTATGAGTGGAGCGGAGCCCCATAGGGGAGCTCTGCTCCTATTGGTTTACCCGCTACCTAAAGTAGCCAATGACTGAATTTTTCAATGTCTGCGCCCGCCCTGGGGTGCTATATAAAGGGGCGTCCTTCGCTCCTCATTCTCCCAAACATATACAAAACAGCCGGGTTTGAACGAGTCGAAGTGGGCCAGCAGCCCTATGGGGCTCCGCTCCACTCATAGAACTGGAGTCTATCTCCATAACTATCGTTCTATATCGTGGAGCTCCGCCCCATAGGGGAGCTCTGCTCCTATTGGTTTAGGCGGAGCGAACGAGGCCAAATGTACCCCCACTGAGACTATTAATCCGAAAACAATCTCAGCGGCACCCGGAGCTGACCACTGATGTTGGTTCAAGACAACCTTAAAAGTTGGCCCAACCCACACCGAGTCTGCTCCACTGATCTAGCCCTTACGTAAGCATGCAGGGTCGTAGATCTAACGGAACATGTCCTGGAGGAGGTCCCCTCCCCAGGCACATCCGTAATCATCCTGACAGCACTTGAATAGCATCCCCAACCAGGGTAATCCAAGTGCCATCCCCACTACCTCAGTCCTCAGCAAACTGAGGACAGAGTGAGAAAAGGATGAGGAAGAAATATCACTTACCTAACCCTTACGTTGGGTTGTTGATCTAACAGACATGTCCTGGAGGAGGGTCCCTTCCCCAGGCACATCCGTATTCATCCTGACAGCACTTGAATAGAATCCCCATGACCAGGGTAATCCAAGTGCCCTTCCCATAACATCAGTCATCAGCAAAACTGAGGACAGAATGAGAAAGGATTGAGGAAGAATATCACTGACCTAACCCTTACGTGAGCACGTAGGGTTGTAGATCTAACGGAACATGTCCTGGAGGAGGGTCCCCTCCCCAGGCACATCCGTATTCATCCTGACAGCACTTGAATAGAATCCCCATGACCAGGGTAATCCAAGTGCCTTCCCCACTACATCAGTCATCAGCAAAACTGAGGACAGAATGAGAAAAGGATGAGGAAGAAATATCTTTCAAGTAATACCGTACAAAAGGTGATGGCGACGACCAAGACGCCGCCTCACATATCTCCTCCACTCCCACTCCCCTGAGAATGGCCACTGATGTGGCCATGCCCCTGGTGGAATGAGCCCGAATGCCAGTCGGCACGGGCTGCCCCTTCGATTCGTATGCGAGGCTAATAGCCTCGCAAATCCAATGGGACAGCCTCTGCTTCGAGAGTGGTGCCCCGGCTTTCTGTCCGCCGTAGCAGATCAGAAGCTGGGGAGAAGATCTCAGTCCTGCCGTGCGCTTCACATATTGTGCCAACGCGCGCACCGGACATAGACAATGTAAACGCCTCTCCCTCTCTCCGTCGTGAGGAGGAGGAAAAAAAGGCGCTCAGAGCACAGCTCTGAACCCTAAACCCACGATTAACCTTAGGGATAAACGCCGGGTTAGGGCGTAACACAGCTTTTGTTTCGTCATCAGATATGATCAAACAATCTGCCCGTGTCGAGAGAGCACATAAATCACTCACTCGCTTAGCCGTAGTCAAGGCGAGGAGTAGACTCGTCTTGAGAGACAATAAACGCAACGACACAGTGTCAATGGGTTCGAATGGGGGCACGCACAGCGCCTCTAGCACAATCGACAGGTCCCATTTTGGCATTAGAGTCCTAAGAGGGCGTCTAAGCCTACACACTCCAGTCAAAAAACGCTTAACCAGCGAATGACTGAACAGTGTCGTTGTCGCAAAACCCTCATGACAAGCTGAGATGGCAGCCGCGTAAACTTTAATAGTTCCCGCCGCCAATCCCTTGTCAAACAGCGACTGTAAGAAGCACAAGAACGTTTCGACCCGACAGCAGACTGGGTCAACGTCCTGTCCCTCACACCACTGTGTAAACACTCGCCAGCACGCCGCATATCCCTTTGCAGTGGATTGCGCGCGCGCACTCTGAATGGTCTGAATGACCGCGTCTGTCAGACCCCTGCGTTCTAACAAATCCCTCTCAGTAACCAGGCCATGAGGGGGCCCCCCATCATCGGCGGCCCCCTCACCAAGCCTCTGGCCTGAGAGAGTGCATCTTGTCGATGAGGTATGGGCCATGGGCCCTCTACCAACATCTCCATCAGTTCCGGAAACCACGGGGCTCCGGGACGGTCCGGGGCTACAAGAATTAACTCTAGCCTCTCTGACCTCACTCGTGCCAACAGTGGGAGGATAGATGTCAGGGGTGGGAACGCGTATAACAGGACCCTCGGCCATGGGTGGTGTGCGAATGCATCGACTCCCAATGGCGGGTTGTCCTGTTCGCGCAGGGAGAACCAAAGGCGACACTGCGCATTCGTCCGGGACGCAAACAGATCCACTTCTGCTTGCCCGAACCGTGCCCAAATCAGAGACACAATGGGGGGTGCTAACCTCCAGTCGTCGTCCCTCGGGCCTCCCCGTGATAACAGATCTGCTCCTTCGTTGAGCAGACCTGGAATGTGGAGAGCTTTTAGCGAACTCAGGTGTGTGACAGCCCACAGCCATATATCTGTCGCTAGGCGATGAAGTGACGCTGAGCGTACTCCCCCTTGACGATTGATGTATGCTACTGTTGTCCTGTTGTCGGATCTGACTAACACGTCCAGATCCTTTAACACTGGGGCAAAATGAAGTAGCGTTAACTTCACCGCCTCGAGTTCCAGCAGGTTGATGTGACGCGTCTCTAACGGTCCCCATCTTCCTGCCGCCGAACCTGCCTGACACACTCCTCCCCACCCAGTCAACGACGCGTCCGTGAAGACTGGGTAGTGGGATGCCGGTCTGCCCATGGCGACTCCGCGCGCGATGACGCGCGGGTCTCTCCAGTAGCTCAGGTCGGTCTTGACCGATCTCGGTATTACAATCAATTTGCGACGGTGTCTCACTGGATCCAGTCGCAGTCGTGCGAACCACCTCTGCAGTCTGCGCATGTGTAATAGGCCTAAGGGGACCACTACATGGGCTGCAGACATCATTCCTAGTAAGGACATCATTGACAGAGCGGTGATTGTATTTGTCACTCGACACACCCGGAGAGCTGACGTCAGTGTCGCTCTCCGTGGTGCCGATAAACTGGCCCTCATCTTGGCAGTATCCAACTGAATGCCTAGATAGGAAAACTGTTGAGCTGGCCACGGAGCACTCGT
The DNA here is from genome assembly GCF_963989245.1 of Nansenia antarctica. Classification (NCBI taxonomy): domain Eukaryota; kingdom Metazoa; phylum Chordata; class Actinopteri; order Argentiniformes; family Microstomatidae; genus Nansenia; species Nansenia antarctica. The sequence goes on along the minus strand of NC_137675.1, from coordinate 66,123,697 downwards.
TGTCCAGTTGACAGCTAACCCCAGCCGAGTGAGGTGCTGCACCAGTGAGGTTGCGTCCCGAATGGCTCGATTTGGGCATTGGGCCAAGACCAGTAGGTCGTCGAGATAAGCTAATATGCGTATCCCGTTTCGCCTCAGTGGTTCGAGTGCTGTCTGCACGCATTTGGAGAAAGTTCGAGGAGCAAGCGCGTACCCGAAGGGCAGGCGCGTGTACTCGTAAACCTTCCCTTGGAAGGCAAAACGTAGAAATTTCCTGTGCCTCTCTGTGATTGGCACATGAAAATACACGTCCCTCAGGTCTATGCTGATTCCGTAGTCGCCTTTCTGTATACAAGACAGAAGGTGCCTCGTCGTCAACATACGAAAGGGGCGTTTCGCCACTCTCTCGTTGAGGACCCTTAAATCTAGTATGGGTCTCATGCCTCCGGATTTCTTTTGGACAAGGAAATACGGGGAGTACCACCCCACGTCCCACTGGTCCCTCGGAACCATTGTCACTGCGCCCTTTGTTAGGAGATTCGTAATCTCTTCCTGGAGTGCACGTGTTTTTATCGGGCAGGACAAAACAGTCTCTCTCACGCCCCTGAAGGGCGGAGGAGGCTGAATGAACTGTAGTGCATATCCCCTCCTCAATGTCCTGTCCAGCCAGCCCGACAGAATACCTGCCCCTTCTAGCCATTCTGCATAACGCAACGACAGCGGTTGGGCCGTCTGTTGTGGTGCAGTCGACAGAAAAAGCTTGAATTTCTGTATGACCCCAGCCGCCGCTGCACACCGAGGAGGTGGCACAGCCCAAGGTGGGGTCATTTCGAAAGGGATGGGCTGCCGTCTGTAAAGAGTGTTTGCTATGTGTAACAATGCCCTTTATTGACGCAGGTTTATTATGTCTGATAATCAAAGAACCGTCCGCACGCTCATGAGCTGGGCCAGATCCTGATAGACATGGAGGGGTTATTGATGTAAATAACGATCCCTCTATACGGCTACAGACAGGGGTGTTTAACCCTGTTTGTGTCGTGATAGGGGTAAGTCTGTTAGGCAGAGAGCTGGCCACACGCTGGTACGCTGGGCCAGTCTCCGCTTCGTTTCTAACCGGTAGCGATTGGACCACGCTCCGACAAGGCAGGCGGGTCTCCGCTCCGGTAGATAACATGGGAAAATCATCTTTACTGAAAAAGTAAGGTGGGGATTTTCCTTCTTTTACCTCTTTATGAGGTAGCAGCCATGAAGAGGAAACCGGTGGTGGGGTCATTACTGACCCCTCCGCCAGTGAAACCGGGCCACGCTGCCGTGGGGGGCCGTAGTGGGCCCTCCCAGTGGTCAGCGGCGGGGGCTGGGGGTGCCGAGTGGGGCATGGCTCCGTCTGTAGAGGTGGAGCCAGTGCCGCATCACACCGAAACCTCCGTTTCGCAGCCGTTGACGGTCTAGTCGTCACCACGGCGGAAGAAGAAGAGGTGGAGGGTCGCTGGAGGGGGAGGTGGCTGGCAAGGTGCCTCTTAGCCTCCTCCATCGCGGCCAGGCGCCCCGTCAAGGTGTCCATGGCGGGACCGAATAGCCCTTGTCTCTCTATTGGAGCATTCAGTAGGGTCATCCGGTCCGCCCCGGTCATGGTGGTGAGAGACAGCCACATCTGTCGCTGCTGCACCACCGCGTTTGCCATCAGGCGACCCCCACAAACCGCGACGCCCTGGGCCAGGTACATCGTCGCGGCACTGAGCTTGCTCAGAAGCACCGTCTCCGCTGCAGACAAACCGTAGGGTCGGTCTGTGGTGATTTTCGCAATGGCGGCGTTAAACACGGCGATGTTATTCGCCGCTGCCGCCGTCTGCGCACCGAGAGCGTAGCTCTTGTCTACCAGGGTGGCGTTAAACCTGTCACGCTGGTTGGGCGGCATAGGTTTGTTAGGCACCGACCAGGCGCTGGACCCCGGTACCAAGTAGGCGGCTAGCGCTGGTTCGAGCGGCGGGGAGCCGTTGGTCATCTCCTCCGCGAGCCCCTCCACTCTGGTAAAGGGCAAGAACGCCTTCACCGGCGCCCTGCCTGTGAGTGGTTCTCCCTACTTGTCCTCCACGAACTTATCTAAGCCCGGGAGGACAGCGTTAGGAGGTTGGTCCTGTCGCTTCGCCCTTTTTCCGTAAAACAGGTCCTTCTCCCAGAAGGACTCCGTTGGGGGAGGGGAGGCGGGACGGGGAATTGCCAACACGCCTGCCGCAGCTTCCAGGAGGCCCTGGAAGTCGTGGCGGAGTGATGGGGGGGCGAGGGCGGGGAGCACGTGCTCTACCTGCCGCTCGCTCTCATCAGAGCTTTCTGATTCTGACACCGGCACCGACCACTCAGCTGGGTGAGGGCGGCGTGATGTCAGGGCCGGCTGAGCGGGCGGGACCATCCCTACTTGGGGAGGTGCCTGCCCAGAACGCCGTTCTTGCTTGTCCTCCGCTGCTAGAAAATCGCAGCGGCAGGTGTCCCGGAGGAACTTCTTCGTGGTCGGCGGCGAACGATCCATCGCTGAAGGGAAAAGTCTCCTCCGCTGAAAAACGTCTTCCTCTGCTTGGAAGTCGCAGCGGCAGGCGTCCCGGAGGAACTTCTCCATAGGCGGCGGACGATCCATCTTGAAGGGAAGTCTGGCGGGTCCTCCAGTCTTAGTAGTCGTCCTTCTCAGTCTTCAGATATAAACCCGTGCTGAACTTTTTGGGAGAATGAGGAGCGAAGGACGCCCCTTTATATAGCACCCCAGGGCGGGCGCAGACATTGAAAAATTCAGTCATTGGCTACTTTAGGTAGCGGGTAAACCAATAGGAGCAGAGCTCCCCTATGGGGCGGAGCTCCACGATATAGAACCTCGCGAGAACATTCTAAGGTGCGTTCACCAAAACTCGCGCAATTATCCAGCAACACAAAAACGGCAACGTCTCACAACAGAACACACACATCATTCAAACGAGTGGCATTAATAGAAAATAACAAACTTGGGAACCTGAAGGGGTGGGAGTGGGTTGAACTACTACTAATAAATATAACTGACTCCTATTTTAACTAATTCGAATTCTTACTCTGGGCCTTCAGAACAGCCGCCCCCTAATTAGTGGGCTAATTAGTTAACTTAAACAAGAAGGCACAGAGTCATGTCACGTCAGGTGGTTGAGTCAATTACTTTGCCTTACACAGTAAAAATAAAGAAATATATTTATATTTTTAAAATTATTCATATTTTATGTTAAATGAAGACATTAAAATTGAGAAACAATAGTGTGTTTTTCATTTTGTTGGACGGGATTCTAGTGACAACCAATCATTTGAAAGTTGAAAGTTGAAAGTTGCACGCTACGCACGCTGCTGCTCCCGCCAATTCAGTTGTGTGAGGCAGGCGAGCACTGAGCAGTTGAGTGAAATCTGCGCTTTTTGATGGATAAAGCTTTTTGATTAAAGATCATGGATATAAGAAAGTGGATTACCGGTAAATCCTCGAAAGGTGCAGCTGCACCCAACCCCGATGGACATATAACCAGCATTAGCGACTGTGGGCAGCCTGACACTAGCACCCCGACGGCGACTACTAGCGAGGTGAGTTTAGCTACTAGCCCAACAAATGTTAGAGCTAGGGCTACTACTAGCCTTGCTAGCCCCCCGACGACTACTGTTCATCTTGGTTCAGTGGTGGAGCCATCGGATGACCTTGGGATGGACCAGCCTAAACAGCTTATTTTGACCAAATATCCAGTCCGGATGTTTGGTGCAAAAAAACGATCATTCGCCTCTAGCTGGTATAGGAACAGGGACTGGCTTGAGTATTCTATGAAAAAGGACGCCGCGTTTTGCTACGCGTGTAGAAAATTCAAATCATCTGATGCAACCTTCTCCATTAGGGGATTTAATGACTGGAAACATGCCGTTGAAACAAACAAGGGCTTAAATAAGCATGCCCTTTCAAAGGAGCATTTAGCCTGTGAAGCAATGTGGAGGGATTCTGAAAAACGCAAAGAGCCGGGAATGGAGATTTCCACTCTCCTAAACTCCGAACAGCTGGCACGCAACAGATATTACATGTCAGCTATCATTGATATGCTCGAGTTTTTAGTGGTCAATCAGTTGCCCCTACGTGGAGATAATTGTGGGTTTTGCCGGTGTGCTAGACGATGACCATGGTTCCGTTGGGCTGTTCTAGTCGCTGTTCGAGTACACCATGCGTATAGAGATGCAGAACTGGCAAAGATCACACAAGCAATTCCACATAATGCACGCTACACCAGCCCAGTAATCCAAAACGAGATTATAGAAATGATGAGCAAACTTGTGACAGAGGAGATAGTGAGACAAGTAGGGGACAGCTGGTACACAATAAAAGTGGATGGGACACGGGATCCTACAGGCCAGGAAAACATATCGATAGTTGTGCGCTTTGTTGATGATGAGAGCTACGGGGTCAGTGAGCGCCTATTGGTAATGTCCACGTCAGAGAAGGGGGATGCAGAGACACTAACAGGTGTCATCATTGATGAGCTCAAGAAAGCTGGACTGAGCCCTGACAAAATCCTGAGTCAGGTTTACGATGGCGCGTCACTAATGTCAGTGAGACACGGCGGTGTGCAGAAACTGCTACAGAACAAACTGGGTCGTGACATACCATATATTCATTGTTTTAATCACCAACTTCACTTAGTTGTGATTCATGCCATGTCCTGTGAAGAGGCTGTCCAGGAATTTTTCAGCGTATGCGATATGCTATATACTACAAGTTCATCAGGAGGCCAACCGTCAACATTCATTTACATTTACATTTTTGGCATTTAGCAGACGCCTTATTCCAAAGCGACTTACAATCAATACATTTGAATACTAAGCATGTGAATCAGCAGTCCACCATTCGTTGCAGGAAGAGTACTCTAGCTCGGGCCGGGGGCCACTGATAGAAGGAAAAACCTTCTCCCTATTATCGCCTTCTACTAACTTTTTTTTTTTTTTTTTTACTGGAGACTGAGAAACAGTACAAGGGGGGCAATAGAAGTTCTAGGGACACAGTAGAGGGGAAAGCGGGTGTCTTTAGGAGACGTAGAGGTGAGGATCGGAAGATGTCTCAGGAGGAGCAGTTAAGATGTAACCTGAAGAGATGGGTCTTCAGTCTACGACGGAAGATGGGTAGTGACTCTGCCGTTCTGACAGCCGTGGGGAGCTCATTCCACCAGCGGGGAGCCAGTGTTGTGAAGAGACGTGATCGGGCAGCCCGACTGCTGTGTAGAGGAGGAGGGGCCAGTCGGCCAGCCGAGGTGGAGGAGCGGAGTGAGCGGGCAGGGGTTTGGGGGGTTACCATTTCCTTCAGGTAGGCAGGGGCTGTCCCTTTAGCTGCCTGGTATGCAAGCACCAGGGTCTTGAATCTGATGCGAGCTGCTATCGGGAGCCAGTGCAGGGTGCGAAGGAGAGGGGTGACATGCGAGTATTTGGGGAGGTTGAATACCAGCCGGGCAGCAGCATTCTGGATGAGCTGCAGAGGTCTAATGGCTGAAGCGGGGAGCCCCGCCAGGAGTGCATTGCAGTAATCCAGGCGGGAGATGACCAGTGCCTGGATCAAGAGTTGCGCTGCCTCTCTGGTAAGGAATGGTCGTATCCTTCTGATGTTGTAGAGGAGGAATCTGCAGGAGCGAGCCGTTGCTGCAATGTTCTCCGCACAGGATAGTCGGTTATCCAGGATCACTCCAAGGTTCTTGGCTGTCAGGGAGGGGGTTACAGTAGAGTTCTCCTCTCTATTCTCATTCAATACAAGGGCGAGACCTTGAAACGCCTCTTGGACCAGAGATGGACTGGCCATTTGGCAACAGTCAATGTGGTGCTGAAAAGTTTCCAGGATATATCCACGGTGTTGACCGAGGTGGAGAACGCGCGGGGCCATGCTGAGGCGCGTGTCGAGGCTACTGGGCTTCTTCGTGCCATATCACAACGCAGCTTTCTTTTTACTGCACACGTTGTTCAGAACGTTTTGTTACTTTTCGAGCCACCAAACAGACTGCTACAAAGCGAGAACATGGACCTGTTCACTGCGGTTACTCTTGTGAACAGTGCATCTGAATGCATAAAATCACTGCGCACAGAGGATGAGTTTACTGCGCTCTGGGACCTCTGCTCTCCTCCAGCCTCAGCCACTGACGAGGCTGGTCCCAGCTGTCCAACTAAGAGAAGACGCACAATTAACAAGAGCTTTGGTGCATTTGTAGTTGAAGGACAGAGGGACACTGAGTTGGACAGTCACAGAGGGACACTGACGAAAAGACAGATTTCCTGAGAGTGTTTTACAGTGTTATTGATGCTGTGCAAGGAGAGATGGATGCACGTTTTGGAGAGCGCAGCTGCGAGCTCATTGGTGCGCTGGCTGCTTTAAACCCAGAGGCCGAGGATTTCATGGATCCATCGAAGGTCACTCCTCTCCTAAGATTAGCTCGAACTGAAGTGGTTGAATCTGAATATATGCTGTGGCTCGTGGGTTCCTGGTAAAGAAGATGGAGGACACCTCGTTTCCCCCCAAAGATGGAAAATGGACAATAGCCAATATTCTCAGTACGTTCCACTCTGCACTCCAGGCCATGCCAACTGTCATCCAAGCTTATATATACACTCGCCCTAACTTTGGGAGCGTCTACCGCGACTTGTGAAAACTCTTTTTCAACACTTAATTAAACATGTTTTCTCTGAGCATCGGCGCAGCATGTTGCACAAGCGCAAGGCTCAACTGATTCAGCTTGCCTTCGAAAAGGACCTCACCCACAAGTTCAAGGATGAGTGGAAGGACTTACTGATGAGGAGATTCAGCACTGAAAAACGCCGCCTCCTTCTTTTCTGAGCCGGGAGGAGACGAGAGTGCGAATTCAGGGTAAGTTAATATTGTGTGTGTGTGTGTGTGTGTGTGTGTGTGTGTGTGTGTGTGTGTGTGTGTGTGTGTGTGTGTGTGTGAGCACCCGCCGTGGTGATGTTTTGCTAGTTGTATTCTCGACAGCTTTTCCAACTGGAGAGATGAGCTGTTTGCACGGTTATGCTATATTTAAGGTGCTTTGTGTATAACGTGTTCAATGGTGAGGATCTGGCTGATCCTATTTGCTGTAGATGGGTGGTTTAATGTGATGATCACACGATCGGTCGGTCATACTGTATACCTTTTGGAAGTGCACTGATTGCGTGCCAGTCTCCTAATTTTAGTTACGTAGGCTATCCCTGGCATTTATTTAATTCTTGTTCTTGTAAGTGTGCCGTGTTGGTGCCAATTATTGACCTGTGCGCATTGTAATGCACAACTTGGCCTCTCCACGCTATAAAGTAACTTGCATTCAAATAATTTTAGCTTAGGCCTACTCGGGTCGACAAGGCCTTGTAATAAACCAGCTTCGCCTGTGTTTATTGTTATGTTATTTGCTGCATTCTGATAATTTTAGGTCTAGTCTTCATCGGTAGGCAAATTTAGCCTCTGCAACCTACTATGCATGTCAGTGTTGCATGACGAATACCATAGCATATCGGATTATATAAAATAGTTAATAATAATTGTGCCCCCCCCCCCCCATGCAGTTCATTGGCCCACCCTAAGACTGGGCCCTGGTGACGGGTCTGTTATGTGTATCTCTAAAATCAAATGGCATTAGTTTATTCTGTCAAATAATTAAATTAAAGTGGGGGCACCGATAATTGGTGAGGACTACTCAAATTAACCATGAGATGTCGCTACACACCAATATGGATTTCCAGTTGCACTCTCATCATCATAGACCACTACAAAAAAACAGCAATTCAGTGCACTGCATTATCGAAGTGATTAAGTGCAGTACCATATTTTTGTTATTTTTATAGAAGTACCCTATTCTACATCTCCTTGTTACCTTCGTATAATGTGTGTAAGCTAATACTAGATCAATGGGATTGTTTGACACTCAAGTCACAACAAATAAACAGAACAACACATATCGAAGGAATTCGCTCGTAATGCAGCGGCAAAGCTGAAAGAACTAACACACACTTGCTGAATCATAATATAATCATTATCATGCTTTCTTCAGGGTTTGACAGTATGACTGCTATGCACTTCCATTGATTTTGCCAGGGCTTTTTGAGTAATTACAGCAACCGATTCTAAATATAACGAATATAACGTCTCTGGTAGTAGATTGTAGAACCTTCTTCAACTGTCTTTTTGTAGAAATAGTGTCCATACAAAAAAAAAATGTTGTCCCGACGTTCTTGACGTCCCATCTGCGCATCACGTCATCGACAACGAGAGGTGTTTGTTCCATGGACCCTGGGAAAGGAAGATCCCGCGCGCCTTGACAACCGATTAAACGAGGTAATAGATGTTGTTTTATACACCGTTAAGTTACACGGTTACACCAATACTTTATTTCACATGCTATGTATAAACAAAATCTAAAGTATGGGGGGATTCAATCGCAATGAGGCCCTTAGCTTGTTCGCGACGCCAACAGGGAGCGAGCCGTCTGAACGTAGCCTGGCCTGCTACTAGGTGCTAACGCTAACTTATGACTCTAAACGATCATTCGGAATCAAATCTAGCCAGCTCGGTGTGCTTGGCAAAGCGGTTGGAACTCAATGTGGACCCCCGTGAGCACATCTCATCAACAAGTGGAGAGGAGGCTAGCCTGTCTTGTTAAGAAAGACAGTCAGTAACAGATCTCTATCCGGGATAGTGTCACTAGGACCCTACGCTAGCCTGGGAGATGCGTGTCTGCTGTGACACAGACCCGTGTTCCAGAGCTGATTTGTTAACACTACTTAATTCTACCGAACTGTTCCGTTATACCAAGGTAGCTATGCAGAACGGTCAGCTAGCTAGCTAACTTTCCTTTGCAAGCTCGTCTGCTAGCCTGCCGTAATGGACTGTCTGTGCGGGTTGTTGTTGTGTAGGGTGGATGTTAGCTAGCAGTCAACGGTGGGAATGTGCGAGACTTCCGATGCTGGGAATACCTTAGCGAGCTATGTGTGGAATTCTTGAAAAGCGGATACGCCAAAAAACGCATGTCTTTGAATTGTAGCTAGCTCGCTAGATGTCATCATACCTATATGTTGTTGCTTTTATCTTGGCTAAGTTTAACTAACTAAGTGTACGTTTGTTGAAATAAGCGAGACGTATAATTGTTTCTACTGAACAACTAGCTCGCTGGTTAGCTAATGACTTTGTTTTTACAACATTGCCGAGAGGGGACGAGTCATAGCTAGCTACGTTATTGGCGTTCAGCTCAGCTTGGATCCTCGAAGCTAACTCTGAAATATTGCGTAAGAGGTACGCCGAGGGACCCATCGCTGTAGCTTTTAAACCGCTTCAGAGAAGACTGTGGTAGCTAGCGACATTATTATCAAGCACAATTAGTCGCGCCCAGTCAAATACAACTTAGTAGTTGTTAGAAACACATTGGGAAAAGCAATTTGACGGCTAGTGTGTTTGGGATTTTAGCCAGAAGGACTTGGAGCTGCTTTCAGTCGCCATTTTGTGTGCTCCCAGGAGGTGGAGAGAGAAGTGGAGAAACGTTGCCGAATAGCTGCGAGAAAACAAGACAAATTGGCATCATACTGTGTAGGTCTTAAATGCTAATGTAACTGTAGCTACATTAGCTAATGTAACGTGCAAAGGATTTAAGATGCAACATTCCCGTTTTTCCGCTGACTCGCTTTCGTTTTGACAGACAGCTGTCAATGTCAACACGCGACATTGTATCAGCGAGAGAGCATCCTCTCTGGTCTCTGGTGTCGGTTCGAATACAGCGGCTTCATCGGAGCACGTCACTGAACATACACACTCACACACACGCATTTGATTAACATTGTTACATTTTTACACTGAGTGCCTGAAAAGCATGGAGGAAAGAGAAGCAGAAAGTTTGATCTGAAGTACCTGCTCAAACCAGACTTGTCTCGATCTGCAGCACAGGACATATGCTAGTTCTGATCAGTCTCAAGGAGGTTGAATGCCAGAGGGAGAGGAAGAGCAGGAGAGTGTGGCAAAGTAACCCTTTGGACAGTGGGACCACCCTCGAGTCAAGGGGATGTGTTGGACCACTGCTCAGCCTAGCAACGACTAGGCTCATTGGAAGGAACAAGTCCTTTCGTTTTAGACAGCTGGATCTACAGTACTAAATATTTAACCTAGGTGCATAGGCCTCATGTCAATAGATCGTTTGAAATATGCATTTCAATTACATTGAATATTATAATGCACAGAAAGTATGCAGTAGACATGTTTCTAATGTCTACTGAAGGAGACCTTCAGTTTCATAAAAATGTTTTAGACTTCAATGGAATTGTCAGCATCTACAGCGTGTAAATATTAATACATTCTGTGATCTATTTCCAGAATACTACCCTTTTGGGACAGTAGGTTTATTGCCTACAACATGCGTACATTCTGTTATCAGCAATACAATTTCTTACTGCACAACATAATGTAATGAAAAGTAAAGAGTAGGGTTGGGACATCCAAATTCTCATGCATGATATTACTTTACAAAATATCATGATATACCATAATATCGTTCATTGCTGCTGAAACAAAGGGCCATGTTGTTGTGATGTATCGTAGATGTGCTTTGCATTGTAAAATGAGATGTTAGCATTTGCTAAGTTTTAAGTGCGTTTTGGAACCACTCGCATTGCACTGTACTGCCACCCCGCTGGTGGAACGAGCTGCCCACTGCTGTCAGGACTACAGAGTCACTACCTATCTTCCGCCGTAGATTGAAGACCCATCTTTTCAGGCTACATCTTAACTGTCCTGCCTGAAGACCTCCTCATTCCCACTACCCCCCTGTACAGATATTTTCTACTATAAATAAATAAATCAAATCAAAAAGTAGGCTAATTCTTCCTTCTTCTAGCATTGTAACTGCCACTGGCCCCTGGCCATAGCATAGATTACTTGATGACTCACTTGCTTATTTGTTTTAAGTTACTTTGGATAAAGGCGTCTGCTAAATGCCAAAAATGTAATGTAAAAACGACGATGCACATGTTTGTCAAGTTATTTTGGCAGTTTGCTTCACAACAGTTTGCTTCAGGCCATCGGATCGATATAGCATTCCTTATCTTCAAGTCCCAATCCAACATTTTAGACCAATATCATCCCGATACCAATGCTCTCTATCGGATCAATGCATCTCTAGTCCACATGATGGCATCTGTAACCTGTGTGCATGGGAAGTCACTAATACAAAGATTCCTCCGATAACAAGTGGGAAAGCTTAGAGGTTAAAACCAGAGGATGATCGTTTGCTGATCATACACACAGGTAAACTTAAATTAGTCATGTTAGTTAGTAATAACAATGTGTCACACATTTACCAACAGGACAATACACAATTACCAACAGGACAATACAATTCATCTGGTATTGTTGACAGCTGGCTGGCACGTAGGCCTGCATCTCAAGAGGCCATGTATGTGAACATCTCATGCTTCCCTTCTTCAAAAATGCTTTTTTGGGTGTTCACTGAGGTTGAGTTGCCATGGCAACTCTATCCTTGGCCTAGTTGTGAATAACCTCTGAATGAGAAGGAGGAGTGGCTGGACGGGGAGCAATAATAAAATACATTATATTGGATGAAGAAAGCTCTGAAAAGCTATTTATTTTAATGACTGAGCAATATGATCTAGGCTGGCATGCAGCCTTAATTGTAGTGATTATTTTATTGTAAAACTAGTGTATTACAGAAATTATACGGATATTAAACAACTGATATGGATCTGTTATCTCTGTAATCTAATCAAAGCAGCTCCTCTGCCCAAGTATTTGAATACAAGTGCCTACACTTACTCAATATGCTTCCTTTGCATATATTTTCCTTGTATCCCTTCCATATGCCCATTTCCAATTGCATTATGTAATGAGAATATAGAGTAGTAGTAGAGAATGGTGCCGGTTTGTGTGTGGGGAAGGTGTGTGTGTTTAAAGGCCGGTTTAAAGTTCTGCGTAAAGTCGACGCCGTAGGCTACGCGTAAGCTTACGTAGTCCCGCGTGACCGTGCGTAGCCTTGACGCGCTCCTCTCAAAAAATCTAAGTACGCGTCAGTGTGTCAGCTCTGTGATTGGTCCGCTTGGTAGCACATGATTCAGACTCTCTCGTAGGCCAAAATGCGGAAGCCATGATAGAAATGTCATTTACTTTTTCTGTAATTACTTATTAATAAAGATTTGAAAAATTATGATAACCATCGTATTATCTTAGTTTAATGTCATTTCAATGCATCATAGAACTTTTATTTACAACAAGCATAACAACAAAAAGATCGCTATTATGCCGCTTTGAGCTTTGAGCTCCGTTGACTTCCTAACCGAAAGAGGCACAGCACAGGGGCATAGAAAACACACTGCCACCTAGCGATGTGACGGTGTAATTGCAGCGCGGCCTACGCAGAAGTGTAAAGTGCGAGAGCCCTTACGTAGGGAACGTAAGCTACGCACGTAAATTCGATGCAGAACTTTAAATCGGCCTTAAGTTTGCTAGCCTCTTTTGTGTCTGATCCTAGATGGTCCTCTCTTTCCTTTCCCCAGGTTTGCCACCTGCAACAGTGTGATCTGTTACCTTGGACACTGTCACACAGACAGAGCTTCCGGACTGGGACAGTTCTCTGGGACAGATGACAGCAGCTCACCTTGCTGAATAAGGCAGGATGAGATGCTTTCTCCTATAAGGGATTCCACTCAAGAGTTAAAACATGTAAGTTTAGCAGTTGTTGTATTCTAAGAAATGTGCCTCTGATGGTTTCTTTCTTTTCTCTATCTACACCACCCTATTACGGGGACATTGAAGCTATAGTTGACATTTTGGCTCTATATTCCAGTAGTGTGGATTTTATATGAAATGAGAATATGAGGCAAAACCAAAATACTTTTTGTTTAGGTATTTACCTACCATTTAGAAATAAAAGCACCCTAACCCTTGTATTATTTAGTCACAACATGTGAAAAATATTATTTTAGTATTTGGTCCCATAATGAATGAATGAATGAATGGTCTTTAATGTCATTGATATAGTACAGGTACCATACAACGAAATTTGGGAGGGGGGGCTCCCCTGGTGCTAGGAAAAAAAACTAAAAACAAGAAGGGAAAAGAGCTGGTTTACATAAATAAAGGCTATGTACACTATCCACTATACTATACTATACAATTAAAACACTGTGCTGTACTCTATGCTATGCTATACCTATTCTAACATTTCCTATCTCTGAACCTTATGTACCCGAGGGTTGTCATATTGCACATAGTGTTATTGCACATTCATTTAAAGTGTCGCAGTTTGCAGGTTTGAAATGTTCACAGTTGTGTTTCAGTATTGCACTTGATTACAATCTAGTAGCTGGCTAGCTGCCATCAAATTGTCTAGATTGTCCAGGGACTAGAACCTAGGTCTTTGCTGTGTTCAGGGCCTGAATGGCCCTGGGGTAGAAGCTGAGCTTCAGTCTATTTGTCCTTGCGAACATGGTCCTGAACCGCCTGTTCGAGGGCAGCCGAACAAAGTGTTCGTTCCCAGGGTGGGATGGGTCTCTGGTAGGGGTGTAACGGATCACCTAACTCACGGATCGGATCGTGTCACGGATTTTGAGTCACGGATCGGATCATTTTTCGGATCAACACAAAACATATATTTTTAAAAATAAAAACAACATTTTCCTTGAATTCTGTAATAACACCACTTTTAATGTGTGAAACAAAAAAACAACATTCAAGATGTCAAAACTGATATATATCACATATACAGTGGGGAGAACAAGTATTTGATACACTGCTGATTTTGCAGGTTTTCCCACTTAGAAAGAATGTAAAGGTCTGTAATTTTTATCATAGGTACACTTCAACTGTGAGAGACGGAATCTAAAACAAAAATCCAGAAAATCACATTGTATGACTTTTAAATAATTAATTTGCATTTTATTGTATGAAATAAGTATTTGATCACCTACCAACCAGTAATAATTCCGGCTCTCACAGACCTGTTAGTTTTTCTTTAAGAAGCCCTCCTATTCTCCACTCATTACCTGTATTAACTGCACCTGTTTGAACTCGTTACCTTTATAAAAGACCCCTCTCCACACACTCAATCAATCAGACCCCGACCTCTCCACAATGGGCAAGACCAAAGAGCTTTCTAAGGACATCAGGGACAAAATTGTAGACCTGCACAAGGCTGGGATGGGCTACAGGACAATAGGGAAGCAGCTTGGTGAGAAGGCAACAACTGTTGGCGCAATTATTAGAAAATGGAAGAAATTTAAGATGACGGTCAATCTCCCTCGGTCTGGGGCTCCATGCAAGATCTCACCTCGTGGGGCATCAATGATCATAAGAAAGGTGAGGGATCAGCCCAGAACTACACGGCAGGACCTGGTCAATGACCTGAAGAGAGCTGGGACCACAGTCTCAAAGAAAACTATCAGTAACCCACTACGCCGTCAGGGATTAAAATCCTGTAGCGCACGCAAGGTCCCCCTGCTCAAGCCAGCGCATGTCCAGGCCCGTCTGAGGTTTGCCAATGATCATCTGGATGATCCAGAGGAGGAATGGGAGAAGGTCATGTGGTCTGATGAGACCAAAATAGAGCTTTTTGGCATAAACTCCACTCGCCGTGTTTGGAGGAAGAAGAAGGATGAGTACAACCCCAAGAACACCATCCCAACCGTGAAGCATGGAGGTGGAAACATCATTCTTTGGGGATGCTTTTCTGCAAAGGGGACAGGACGAATGCACCGTATTGAGGGGAGGATGGATGGGGCCAAGTATCGCGAGATCTTGGCCAATAACCTCCTTCCCTCAGTAAGAGCATTGAAGATGGGTCGTGGCTGGGTCTTCCAGCATGACAACGACCCGAAACACACAGCCAGGGCAACTAAGGAGTGGCTCCGTAAGAAGCATCTCAAGGTCCTGGAGTGGCCTAGCCAGTCTCCAGACCTGAACCCAATAGAAAATCTTTGGAGGGAGCTGAAAGTCTGTGTTGCCCAGCGACAGCCCCGAAACCTGAAGGATCTGGAGAAGATCTGTATGGAGGAGTGGGCCCAAATCCCTGCTGCAGTGTGTGCAAACCTGGTCAAGAACTACAGGAAACGTCTGATCTCTGTAATTGCAAACAAAGGTTTCTTTACCAAATATTAAGTTCTGTTTTTCTGATGTATCAAATACTTATTTCATGCAATAAAATGTAAATTAATTACTTTAAAATCATACAATTTGATTTTCTGGATTTTTATTTTAGATTCTGTCTCTCACAGTTGAAGTGTACCTATGATAAAAATGACAGACCTCTACATTCTTTCTAAGTGGGAAAACGTGCAAAATCAGCAGTGTATCAAATACTTGTTCTCCCCACTGTATATATAACATCTATATATAACAACATATATATATATAACAACATATATATATATATATATATATATATATATATATATATATATATATATAACATCACTGCTGCAATCTGGTTGCCAAGTGAAACCTAACTTTACCTAAATAATAAAGTGAAATCCTTTAAACATGGTAAGAAAAAAAAGTAAATAAAGCAAAGCAGCCTCAAGCTTATAACTTCATATTCATTTTCAAAAAGATGAGGATGTCCACATTGTCTGGGGAGATGGCAGACCTATTTGCAGTCACTATGTCTCCTGCTGTGGAGAACACCCTCTCGCTAGGAACTGAAGTAGCCGGCACAGCCAGGTAGCGTCTTGCCATCATGGCAACGTGAGGGTATTTATCCTCATTCCTTTTCCACCATGCCAGTGGATCACCATCCAGTGGAATGCTGCTTGCTACCTTGTAGGATGACACCTCCTCCTCAATGGTGTTGGCAAACGTCTGGGCTATGTCCATGCTGCTCACAAAGGTCTCCCCAAAAAGCTCCTGCATGGCTGACTTCTTTTGTGGAGGAGATGCCTCTGGCTCTGCGTCTTCTCCTGGCAGCTCTGTGGCTTGACCCTGCAGAAAAAAGGAATCGATCTATTAATCTAATCATTTATTTTCATATTTCATAGAACTATAATTGTAGCAATAACATACATTATTATCTAAATCCAAAATGGCATAGACTAAAATAATTGCAGTATTTATTATTTAAGTAATTAAATATTAGGTAAAAAAAACGTTTTAATATATATATATATTTACCTTTTCTTCAGTGCCCATAATCTCAGTGATGAGATCGCTGTATGTCCTCTGACGTAGGGTAGGGTCTAGGTGAGACAGCGACTTGAACCTTGGGTCCAGTGCAGTAGATCGGTGAAGGTAGTCCTGTAGAGGGGGGTCAGTGTATCTGGGGCTCAGGTCCCCTCTAATGGCAGCCTTGACATCTCCAGTGATGTTGCTGTCTTGCTCATCTGGGGCCATGGATTGTAGAATCCTTGTTTTCAGAGGTAGGATCATGGACACAGATGGTGCTGTTTCAGTGCTCATCAGAGTTGTTATCATCTTTAGGGGTTTGAGCACTTCGAGGACCTCTTCTGCCACTTTCACGTCACCATCAGACAAGGTGACAATGTCTTTGACATTTCTTTTCAGGGTCTTGTCTGTCAGTGCAGAGTATACAGCTGCCTGCTGCTCCAGATAGCGCTCCATCATGTCATAGGTGGAGTTCCATCTTGTTGTGACATCCTGTATGAGCTTGTGGGTTGGTAGCTGTAGCATTTCTTGCTTGGTCTTAAGCAAATGAGCGGCTGTTGTGCTCCTGTGGAAATAGGAAACAACCTTCCTGATCCTCCCAAGGAGGCGGTCCATCCGGTTGACAGAGATTCCCCTTTGGGATGCTAAATTAATGGAATGTGCAAAGCACCCTATCTGTGGCCCCAGTCCAGCTTCTATCACTGCATTTGCTTGGTTCTTGGCATTATCTGTGGTGACTGGGATATTTATATTGGGTCTCTCTAGCTTCCACTCTGCTACTGCTCCTGTCAGGATCTGCGCAAGATTGGTACCTGTGTGACTCTCATAGAGTGCGCGCGTCTGCAGCACGGGACTGCGCATCTCCCACTCTGCTGTGATGAAGTGAGCCGTCACGGTCACGTAGCTTTGCGTTGCACGGGAGGTCCACCCGTCTGTGGTGAGGGCAACAGAGGATGCATTTGCTAATTCGCCGACAATTAGGATCCTCTCCTTTTCATAGAGGTCGGGCACAACCTTCTCACTGAAGTGGGGGCGCGAGGGGATTTTGTAACGTGGCTCAAGCACATTGATCATATTTTGAAACCCTCCGTTCTCCACAACGGAGTATGGCCTCATGTCTGCCGCGATAAACTTCCCAATTGAATTGGTAATGGCTTTACCCCGGTCTGAGTCTGCAGGAATCGTTTGTTTAAATGACGTTTGGAGAAGTTGTTGTTGCGGTACTTTTTTCTTGCCCCCCGTCATCAACACACCAGGGTGATGTCGCGTTAAATGTGTGGCCATGCTTGACGTATTGCCTGCCTCATAAGATTTCCGCGTGGCACAATGCCTACACACCGTAACTTTCTTATCAACCTCCCTCCTTCCATCATTATTATAAGTGACAGGGAAGCCAAAGTGCTCCCATACATGTGATTTCAATGACGAGGGAGGCCTTTCCAGTTCGCCAACGTTGCTAGCACTCGCCATACTTGTTACTGTGGATTCCCAGCTTCACGTGGAGGTGTGTGTTTACACAATCACCCAGGCTGCTTAGCGGGTGATATGACGTGATATAAGTGGGACAGAGATGAGTGAATGAATGTTGTTGTCAACTCAGTACGCATGCAGAGAGTGAGAATAAAGCGCACGTTTTTTTTATTTTTTTTTTATTTTTTGCTATTGATCCGCGGTACACATGCGATCCGAACCGTGGAGTGCGATCCGAACGGATCACGGATTATCCGTGATCCGTTACACCCCTAGTCTCTGGAGATCTTGGAGGCCTTCCTGAGGCAGCGTGTGTTGTACAGCTCTTCCAGAGAGGGGAGGGGGGCGCCGATGATCTTCTGGGCCGATCTCACGACTCTCTGTAGCGCATTCCTCTCTGCGGCTGTGCAGCTGGAGAACCACATGCAGATGCAGTAGGTGAGGATGCTCTCCACTGTGCAGCGGTAGAAGGTCACAAGCAGCTCCTGTCTGATGTGGTTTTTCCTGAGGACTCTCAGGAAGTAGAGCCGCTGTTGTGCCTTCTTGATGATGGCTGCTGTGTTGGTCTTCCAGGACAGGTCATCCTGTATGTGCACCCCCAGGAATCGGAGGGTTGAGACTCTCTCCACGCTCCCTCCATCGACGAGCAGGGGCTGGACCTCAGATGTTTTCCTCCTGAAGTCCACGATGATTTCCTGGGTCTTTGACTGGTTCAGCAGCAGGTTGTTAACCTTGCACAGCTTGCCCAGCTGCTCCACCTCATCCCTGTACGCCGCCTCGTCCCCCCCCCGAGATGCAGCCCACCACGGTGGTGTCGTCTGCAAACTTTACGATGGAGTTGCTGGGGTGGACGGGGGTGAAGTCGTCGAGGTGTAGAGGTTGTAGAGGATGGGGCTTAGCACGCAGCCCTGGGGGGACCCAGTGCTGAGTCTGAGGGCTGTGGAGGTGTGGGAGCCCACCCGCACCCTCTGGGGGCGGTCAGACAGGAAGTCCTTGATCCATGCACAGATATGGTGCTTTTCCATCAGCAGCCCGGGTTAGTGCAGTTCGTATCGGTTCGAGGTCAGGTCGGGTCACTTTGATCTGTTCTGGTTTTCCATTATACACAAACCGACCCGGACTAGTAGGAGGAGTAGACGATAGTAGGCGGAGTTACGCGTCACACGCAGCCTGGCAAAAAGCTTCCGGGTGTACACAGCAACAACAGCCGTGATTTTTTTGGAGAGAAAGAGAAAGAGAGAGAGGAAGCTATGTACACATAATAAAGTCATGTTTTTTGAACCCTTAAAACCACTGCCTTCACTTGTCTGCTTTATGAACTGTAGTATCATCATCGGGAAACGCCGACAAGACGCGAATCTACCGGCATTTGACTCATGGGTGAACGGCGAAAATGTCTGGACAGCACAGCAGCAGCGGCCGGGTGAACTCCCGGTTCATCGAGTTTACGGTTAAAAGCATAACTTCTCGGGGTGTCAGCGCGGTGGTTAAGGGCTCAAAATGACCGTAGACAGATGGTGAAGTTAGCAAAGGAGTATTGTGTTTGTACCACCTCCACAGCCGGTGTTATTAACAGACAAACACGGTGCCGTTTGCGGGTTAATAACTTCGGTTTACCGGGGGTTAGGATAACAATTCAAACGTGTCCGGAAAGAGGAGAAGCCAGGGAATTCAAAAGTTTTTGAATGGAGCTGATCCTCCACTCCTATCACCGTGGACACAGCGCGGAGCGAATTCCCTGTTAAAACCGGCATTTGACTCATGAGTGAACGGCGAAAATGTCTGGACAGCACAGCAGCAGCGGCCGGGTGAACTCCCGGTTCATCGAGTTTACGGTTAAAAGCATAACTTCTCGGGGTGTCAGCGCGGTGGTTAAGGGCTCAAAATGACCGTAGACAGATGGTGAAGTTAGCAAAGGAGTATTGTGTTTGTACCACCTCCACAGCCGGTGTTATTCACGGACAAACACGGTGCATAATAGCGATTTTTGTGTTGTGCTTGTTGTAAATAAAAGTTATATGATTCATTGAAATGACACTAAACTAAGATAATACGATGGTCAGAATAATTTTCCGAATCTTTATTAATAAGCTATTACAGAAACTGTAGTGACATTTTCCTAGAGTGAATGTGGTATTTCAAGATGGCGGTTAGTGAAGAAATATATGGGATGGGACATGGGATGACGATTTCCATTGACCAATCAACGGTGTGCAGCGTCACACGTCACACGCAGCCTGGCAAAGAGACCCGGATATGAAATTGTAGACCCTGGGGTCGATGTGGAGCTAAAGAAGCGAGCTGACCTGGGACCGAACCGACCTGGGACGACTAATGGAAAAGGGGAACGAAGCGGGCTGACCCGGGTCAGCACCGTAGTGGAAAAGCCCCAATAGAGTGTGATAGTCCCAGGTCTAGTAGTTTGGTCACTAGCCTGTCTGGAAGGATGGTGTTGAAGGCAGAGCTGAAGTCCACAAAGAGCAGTCTCGCGTAGCTGTTCCCCCTCTCCAGGTGGGATAGAGTGGAGTGGAGAGTCGTCGCGATGGCGTCCTCTGTGGACCTGTGGGCTCTGTAGGCGAACTGGTATGGATCCAGGTTGGGCGGGAGGCGTGTGACTATGTGGGCCCGGACTAGTTTCTCGAAGCACTTCATGATGATTGGTGTGAGTGCCACCGGGCGGTAGTCGTTTAGGCAGCTCACCGTGCTTTTCTTCGGGACTGGGATGATAGTTGAGGTTTTCAGGCAGGGTGGGATGGTGGCCTGGGACAGGGACTGGTTGAAGATGTTGGTGAAAACCCCGGCCAGCTGGTCGGCGCAGTCCCTCAGCACCCGTCCCAGGACGCCATCCGGCCCTGAGGCTTTTCTGGGGTCCACCTCCTTCAGCACGCGTCTCACTTCATGCTCTGTGAGGGTGAGGCTGCTGAGAGCTGGAGAGAGTGGTGTTTGTGTTGTGGTTACCTCCGTTCGCCCCTCGTCGAACCGGGCGTAGAAGGAGTTCAGCTTTTCCGCCAGCAGGGGGTCGTCCTCCGCGGCTGTGAGCCTGTTGGCTCTGAAGTTTGTCATGTGCTGAACCCCCTGCCACACCCGCCTGGAGTCGTTGCTCAGGAAGCATTCCTCAATCTTCTCTCTGTGGTCTGCCTTGGCCTCCCGGATGCCACGCTTTAGGTTAGCCCTGGTGGTGCTGTACAGCAGTGTGTCCTTCGCTGAGAAGGCGTTGTCCCTCTCCTTGAGCAGTTTTTGGACATTCACAGTCATCCATGGCTTCGTGTTGGGGTAGACCCGGACACGTTTGTCCACGGTGGCTGAGTTGGTGCAGTTCATTATGTGGTTCAGAACCGACGACGTGAACTGTTCCAGGTCCTCATGCTCATATTCCTGCCATGAGGTGTCATTCAGGCAGATCTGCAGTGGAGCGGACCCTGCTGGCCAGGTTCTGACAGTCTTAGTGTTGATGGGAGCACTTTTCCTCATGGGAGTGTAGGCTGGGATCAGGAGGATTGACACGTGGTCAGACATGCCTAGATGAGCTAGCGGTCTAGCCTTGTAAGCAAGCTTGATGTTGGTGTATACCTTGTCCAGTGTTTTTTCTCCTCTTGTTGCACATTTAACATGCTGATAGAACTTGGGTAGTACTACCTTCAGGTCAGCATGATTAAAGTCCCCGGCGATTATATGTACTGCCTGTGGGTCTGCGCTCTGTCCACCACTGATGACGTCATGTAGCCGCGCCAATGCTAAGCTACCATCCGCGCTAGGTGCGATGTAAACAGATGTTATGTACACCGCGTTGAATTCCCTCGGGAGGTATGTGGGTCGGCATTTAACAGTCAAGTATTCCAGGTCTGGGGAGCAGTGGCTACTTACAGTTTTCGTGTTTAAGCACCAGCTGTCCTTCGTAGATATAATGAGGCCGCCTCCGCGCGTCTTCTCACTAAGCAGCGTCCGGTCCGCTCTGTGTAAAGTGCGGCCTTCTAGCCCGACCGCGGAGTCGATGATGGAGTCGTTGAGCCAGGTCTCTGTGAGAATAATCACACAGCTGTCCCCCATGGTGTTATTGGAAGCTACCTGCAGTCTCAGTTCGTCCATCTTGTTAGCCAGAGACCTTACGTTGGAGAGGAAGATACTCGGCAAAGCAGGCAAAACATAATGACTGCATTCAGCCTGCAACTCTTAGGATGTTTTTGCAGTGTGCTTATGGTCATGTCTTGCTGAATGGTGACAGAATCAGAATTGCTTTTATTACATCTAATGTACGGGTACACAAAGTACAATTCCTAGGTTCAGGTTCTTCGACATGGTCATTGCAGCAAAATACAAAAGTTGACAGAGACATGTGAATATTCTTTGGCTTTTTTGGGGAATGTGAGCAGAGAAGAGGTTACTGAATTTGTCTAAATCATTCTGATTCCAGCAAGATCATGAATAATGTGATGAGTGCTAAATTTAGAGGCCACACTGAAACATGCTAACCTCCCCTATGTTTGGTGCTGATGAGAAGCATCTTTTGTCGTCACCTCTACTTTCTCCCTCATCATTATTCATGATTCATTCATGATTATACATAATCATGGCATGATCGGAATGAATTAAGAAGACGGAATGAATGACATTCATGTGGATCTCATCAACAATCACATTGTGCTGCTTTCATTTGTGGAGAGTGTGTCTGGCTGGCTAGACAGCTGTGTGGAATTGGGAATTAGGGTACACAACATCATGCTCTTTGGCTTGCTTGGCCAAATCTGTACCTATTGTAGCTGCAGAGCAGAGAGTTTGTGTGTTGACGATTCCATGAAGTTACGTAGTACTATGCATGTCTGCTGAAGGAGTTCATAGGTGAGAGGTGTGTGTGGGTCGGGGGGGCTTCGAAATGTACCTGTGTCATTTGAGGCTACACATCACCAAAGTACAGATGGGAGGGCCTGTGGAGTGCTGGTTGGTCTGTGTAGTATGGGGCAGATGCTAGGGCAGATGGCTGATGTTGGGTGTTTTGTGTTGTTTTGTTTTCAATTTCATAATGTTCTTGCATTTTGAGAGCAGGAGGCTACTGGTTCAAGTGTATGAAAAGGCTGTATGTTTTGTATTTTGTCCTCCATGTAGTAGCCTACTCTATTTCTGCATCCCCTCTCCATCCCCTGATCCACCCCCTCTGATCCAGTTACCCACACAAACACACAGGGCCAGCAGATTGCCCGTCCCTGCTTTCCCCTCCACCCAGGGTCCCTGTTGGTTTTGGCTGCTCAGATGCCCAGATGATTAATGGACTGAAGTCTGAAGGCGCTTCCTTGCTGAGTTTCATCTCCTTGTGCTCTTCTGCCTCTCCCTCTGACCCAACCCCCATCCCCATGTTGTGGCAGGCAGCCATCCCCCCCCCGTCCCCCCCAACATGTCTAAATGTTGCAGTCCCCCCGAATGGCAGGCCCATCATCTTAGCCTTTCTTGAATCACTGTAGGTTGGAGCTTTGTCACTCTGGCAGCTGCTGTATTGTCTCTGGGAGGGGGGCATATGGCACGTGGACAGGGTAGAGGGGCTGCAAGGACAGTGCGTCTGCAGTGCAGAAGGGGTCCTGGCTGCATCTGTGAAATCAGATACGACATATCTCTCGCTGATCACTGGACAACGGTACAGAGACTACTTGAATAGTCTTTTGTGTACTCAATCTGTAGTGTGTGTGTGTGTGTGCGCGTGTGTGCGAGATATACTTGTTATTGATCGAGAGGGTTGGGAGAGGTGATGGGTCAGTGCCACTGTGTATGATAAGTCCCTAGGCCTGTGAGGAGGATTTAATTAGCTACTGTAGATATGATGTGCCTCGTTATGGTAGACATTTCTTGGATGTTTTTCCAGGTTTACCATTTGTTATGCGAGGGTGAGTGTGAACAGGACTAGAGGTGTGTGAGTGTGTGTGGCACAGCGGGGGTTTAGAGATTGTGTTACAGGGAGAGGTGGAAGGAGGGTTGTAAGTAAGGTACGTCTTTCATAAAAACATCTGTTCCCTGAGATTGTATCTGGTAATGTGACCCCAGCCTGGCACTGTGGTTGACTTTGCTCTACACTCATCTGACCCATCGCCTCCTCTTCACTCACAAACTAGCTTCTCCCCTGGAGGCAAGAGTCCCCCCCCCCTCCTTATTGCTTAACCTTTCTTGTTTGTTCCCCAAGCTTTTCACCCTCACCAAACGCAACAAATCCCATCCCTAATGATCGGGTTGAGATCAGGTAGTGATTGTAAATTGTTGAAACAATGCACAAACAATGCACAAATGAATCTTCATGATTTATTTTCAATATGTTGTTCCAAAAATCGGCTTTCTATATCTGAATCGTCATTGTTGGAATTATTGTGATCTACTCGTGAGCAATTGGTTAATGGATTGTTTAATGAGCCTCTGGGGGGTAGCTAACTCCAGTTCAGCGTCACTGTACTGTACTCTCATGGACCTGCGGAAAGAAGACATGGGTGGTCTCTCATTCATTTACACACTCTCTCTTCCTGCATTTCTCTCACTCTCATCCCCGTTTTTTTCCTCTTTCTCACCTCTGTGTGCCCGCTCACTCTCCCCTTCAAAATGACAATGGCAGGATCTCCTGTTTTATTTACCATGGCTTCTCTTGTTTGAGAGGTTGTACACACACTGATTAGTGTAATTTTAATGAGTCATGATGACTTGAATAGTGCCGTTTCTGTAGACAGATGGCACACTCAATTAGAGGGAGAGGGTCTTCGGGGGATTGGTGTGGCCATACGTCTCTCTCTCACTCACACGCACACACACCATTGTGTCATTAGGGCTTGATATGGTTTTATGCCATGAATGAAATTGGTGTCCACTGCTTACCGGTACACTCCTAAAACTCTGAGGTAACTTGAGAATTAGTCTTGTTTATGGTAATCTCTTTAAACGGATAGTTGGTTGATGCTGGATATTGTTTGAATATGAAAAGACTAGCATAGTTGTCATTGTTATTAAGCCTATTTCCTGCCAGGTTTATGGTTGGTCAAATGTAGCTTTAGGAATATTGAACCCCCCTAAACAGAAATATCATGACCCTTATTATTATTATCTCTCTCTCTCTCTGTGCGTATACAAAAGACCCGGCGTGGATGCTTTTGTATTGGTGGAGTCTAGACATGTGTGAATGTGAGTGCAGCATGGGGAGAGGGAGAGCAGATAAGGGAGCCCATGATTTGGTGGGGGAGGCGTCCACAAGATCAGTCTGAAAAGGGAAGAGTGAGTGGGGGAGGGGCAGGGCATACAGGGTGAAATGGAAGTAGGGAGGAAGGGGGTGGGGTGCCAAAGGTGTAGAGCAAGCGAGCGAGTGAGTGAGAGAGAGAGAGAGAGAGAGAGAGAGAGGGAGGGAGGGAGGGAGTGGGGACCAAGCTATTGATGGGGAGGGGGGGGTGGAGAGAGCGCGAGCGTAGGAGAGCGAGAAGGAGGGGTATGTGGGCTGAGATTCCGCTCAATGAGGAAGCAGCAGAGCCATTTTCACCGTTGAGTAACTGCACGCTGCTCTGTCTGTGTGTTTGAGAGAGAGAACGGCAGAAAGAAAGTGCTCCTCCTGGATCTTACCGGAGCCCTCTCTCCTTCCTCTCTCCCCCTCTCTCCTGCTGCTTGTGTCCGTGTGAGCGGGGGAGGCCTGGGGTGGACACACAATGGGGCGAAGAGCCTGTGGCAACTGGGCCGTTGTGCTGCTTAGAGGGGGAGGGGGTAGAGTGAAGACCGGCACACACAGCTAGCAGAGCCAGCCGGCTTGCAGGCCTCCACAGCCTCCTCAACAGAGCTGAATCTACCCGCTTCTGAGGCTCCTTTCTCCTGCTTTTTTTTTTTTTTTTTCTGGAATAACCTCCCTCAGTCTGGAATATGGATTAATGTGTGTTTGTCTCACTGGATTTTGGGATATTTATCTGAACTGGACTGGAGCTATGAGAAGAGGCATCCCTCTTCTTGTGATTTGGCAAAAAGAGAGAAAAGGAACCCAACCTCTCCTAGTTTATTCTGTTTCAGTTTTTAGTTTCTCTCGAGAGGAGATCATAAATGGATTTCAAGATGCATGCCAAGTCTAACGATTTGCTGGATTTTCAGACACTGGATGCGCTTTTGGAAAAAATTGCACATTATTCAGTCTCTGTGAAAAGGTAACATTTTGTCAATATAGAAAAACAGTTGTATGTTTCTGTTCAGTTAAGACTTTGTCAATGAAATGAAGACCATCATGTTGAAATCATAGAACTAGCATTTGTAAAAGACAACCCTGGAAAATGCTAAAGTGAAACCAAACGAAAGCTCCTGTTCACAGTCTGAAGTCTTTGTTCTTTGTGAATATCAGTCTCAAACAGGACATTTATTTGTCTTATCAGTTTAAAAGCCAAATGAAATCAGTGGTTTAAGGACTGTATTGTTAGCCCATATTCTGCCAGGAGCCCTAAACCTCCTGGTGAGAGGGGGTGTGTGTGTGGAGGGGGAAGGGGGAGTCCAGAGGAAGAGGGGAGGGGTAGGTGCTGTATTTGTTGTGGCAGCAGGCTAGTTTTGGGAAAAGCTCTCCTGATTCCTGGCAGAGCTTTGTGGACTGGCTGGGAGTGCAGCAGAGAGAGGGAGCTTTTCTTTATCTCTCTACTGAGTCAGAAAATGTTAGACAGTTCTCAAAGTGAGTCATTTAAAAAAAAATGAGATGTGGCTGTAGTATTTTTCCCCCTAGGTCTGCAGTCTTGGTGTGTCAATGTTTAAATTGGAAGAAGGAAGCAGTCTGTCTGTCTGTCCGGTACCCCAAGTTGTATCACCTGTATACCTGTGTATGCCCTGTAACTAGTTACAACATGTTCACATGTGTGCATGTTTATAGGGTGTAGGCCTATGTTGCAATAATCCCACTGTGCAGTTGACATTGGTAGTTTGGGGCACCTAGATACTAGTCATTTAGCAGAGTGTGTTCTGTGACACATTAAACCTTAACACAGACTAAACCTGATCAACCTTAACACACACTAAACCTGATAAACCTTAACACACACTAAACCTGATAAACCTTAACACACACTAAACCTTAACACACACTAAACCTGATCAACCTTAACACAGGCTAAACCTGATCAACCTTAACACAGGCTAAACCTGATCAACCTTAACACAGACTAAACCTGATCAACCTTAACACAGGCTAAACCTGATCAACCTTAACACAGACTAAACCTGATCAACCTTAACACAGACTAAACCTGATCAACCTTAACACACACTAAACCTGATAAACCTTAACACACACTAAACCTTAACACACACTAAACCTGATCAACCTTAACACAGGCTAAACCTGATCAACCTTAACACAGGCTAAACCTGATCAACCTTAACACAGACTAAACCTGATCAACCTTAACACAGGCTAAACCTGATCAACCTTAACACAGGCTAAACCTGATAATGCAGATGTGCCCCAGCAGCAGTGTGACTGAGGGGACCAGGCTGACACAGAGCTGACAGCACACAGAGTTCACTTGGATTGCCAGTCTGGTTCTGAATTTATGGCTTTGGTTTAGTTGGACCTTCGGCGCAAGAAGTTGCGTTCCTTATGCCACACTAGTGTGTACGTACGTATGCATGCATGTGGGTGAGAGCTAGCTCTGCATGACAGAAAGCATGTGCTTCCAATGGTAGCTAACGGTGCTAATCCCCCATCGACACACACACTGTAGATTCCTCAAAGATTCTATGCAGACGTTCAGAAGTGGATTGTCAACTAGTCACTTTAATTTGCATGCAGGAATTAGAAAAGTGTCATAAAAGCATCACTGTGCGCATTGGGATATTGTGTTCCAGAAGGACTACTCTTGTCTTGACTAGAGTATGACTACGCTCTGAGTCATGAAGCGAATGAATGTGTCACTGTCTATTGGTGTGCAAACACTGGAGAGGTAGCCTGCTGGTCCCTGGAGAGCGAGTCAGAGGGACGCGTCACAGTGTGAAAGAGGAGAGGGAGGAATGGATGGATGAGAACAGGGAGTGGTGGTCTGGCCCTGGTTTGTAGTGTCATTAATTATGTATGCTTTTGCTTTCAGGCAAAGAAAACACTCCCTTGTCCCTAACTGGGGGCCCTCTGGAGTAAGATCATTGGGCCTACATTTCGCCTGAAACGTCCCACTAAACATACATTATTAATTGTGTACTTTCTTATGGGATACAGCCATTTTTTTTATTTTATTTTTTTTCCCCATCCACTTTAATATGTGACACAGTCCTACGGAGACTTCTGGCAGAACCAGATTTCCTGGTGTGACATGGCCCCTCGGTAACCAGAGCCACTTCCTCTCCTCCAAACATTCCACAGCAGTCTAATGATCTATGTCCAGGTCAAAGGTCAACTGTTATTCCAGAGGGGAGAGGGGTGTAGGACATGGACTGGCAGGAAGTTAGCTTTAGATACACCTCTGTTGGAATCCGCTGGTTGGGCTAGCAGGCTATGAACTGTTGTTGGCCTTTGAACGCTGCAGCAGGCCACTGATAAAAAAGGAATTGGTCATGGATTATTATTGTTGAGCAGTTCCTAGTATGTAGGCCTAACTCATCAATAAGCCCTGACCTCACCTGGAGCTGTGGTTCCCACTCAACTAGTCATTACCACCTGATGATATTGAAATGTACATATCCATTGTCTTCCAGACTATCAGTGAAAACGGGGGGTTCTCACCCATTGAAACCAGCTATTACCTAAGGCTCTGTGTGTAAAGGTGACAATGGGCCCAGGTAGATAGGTTTCAAAACAGGTTAGTCAGCAGCCTGTTGTAGTCAGCAGCCTGTTGTTGACCTTACTTTACACATTTCAACTTGCAACCAAACATGTACCATCAGAAGTGAGAAGTGAGGGTTGTTTTTCCTGTCGGCTTAGTCTCGTCAGGTTGGGTTCAGTGTTTGGCTTCAGTGGTTAAATCGATAGGCTAAACATTGATGAAAGTGTAACGTCCACGTGATAAAACACTTTGCAAGACATTGATGTTCTACCTGGTAAGTCACTGCAAGCCCTAGCGTTGCTGACATGTAGGCCTACAAGGCTAAGTGTGCTCAGACACTAGATGAAGTAGTAGTTCACAGAGTTCTTGCAGGTGGAAGAACTGGTATTTTTGTTGTTGTGCTCCGAGACGTGTCTGTGATGGCTCTGAAACATTGATAACAGCAACAACTGTCACAGGGAGTATGTGTGTGTTCCTGATTGTTGCTGGCATGTAGTAGACCATCTGGTGGTTCTGTGTGTCTGTGTCTGTGTGTGTGTGTGTGTGTGTGTGTGTGTGTGTGTGTGTGTGTGTGTGTGTGTGTGTGTAGTGAGTCTCTGATCACAGAAGCACTGTGCAGCTGGAGCAGGCCCATGTGGTGCTAGCAGCCTCTGACTGGTCCCTGAGGATGCCCCCTGCCCCGGTCCCTGAGCTGTCTATGCTGGGCCTGCTCCTGGTGCCGCTGCCTGCTCTGCTCCTCAGACATCTGCAGTACCACTGACTCTGTCTCTGTAGGAGCTCCTCCTAGGTCTTGTCCCACATCTGGCTTGTCCACACTTCTGCCTATTTCCGTTGTGTCCTCATTGACCTCTTTGTTTTTCAGCTTCAATCGACCAAACACACACACACACACACACACACACACACACACACACACACACACACTGTCCACTGTGCCACTCTTTCCCTGCAGAGAAGTGCATCGCACCATCACCACCATGCCCATCAAACAGTGATGTCTAGCAGCATAGCATGCAGTCAATTAGGATCTGGGGTTGTCTTTAAAACCACTAGATGGTTTATTAGTTATTTTATCTCAATATAATGTAGCCTTCTAGTTTTTCATCATAGCTGCTGATACTAGGGATGCTCCGATCTGGATTTTTGGGGCCGATACCGATCACCGATTTGTTTCCTCAAGATCAACCGATACCGATACCGATACCGATTTTAAAAAAAATACATAACTGACTGGATAGCCTAAATATTTTTTGCTTTTTAGACAAAAGTTTTGATCCATTAGGCACCAAGCAAACGCAGACCCATTTTTATGGCATAGTAAAGGTCTGGCCTATCACCCAGTTAGGGCCTGAAGCCCAAGTCAGTCGATATGGCTGTATAAAAGACATCATAAACGTGGCCTTCATGGTTTACATACTGTTACGTCCTCCTATGTTTTCTGTTCAGTTATCTGTCTTCCCCAGAAAAAAAAAAAAGAAAAAAAAAAAAAAAAGATCGGTTTTTGCGATCGGCCATTTTTGCCGATCACCGATCGAGTCATTTGGAGTGAAATCGGCCGATTTAAATCGGTGGCCGATAAATCGGAGCATCCCTAGCTGATACTGTATCATCTCTGCGCTGTGTATCATGCATTTGTGTTTTATATTCAGAAAGTCTGTACTTCTGCACTTTCAATAAACCTTGAAAGATTTTAGACATTGGGGATGGAGGTTACTGGTTAGAGTAGTGTAGTTTAAGTCAGAAAGCAGGCTGCTACCAGAAGATTTTGAATTCTTTCCCCCTGTTGTCATGCATCGGTCAGTCAGATTCTCCACTCTTTGTGTGGTTCCCTCAGGGAAGCACAGGCACTGATCATGTGGTCTTCTTACTGCTTCCTATTTCTCAGAAAGTGACTCATCAAGAATGTAGTTAGTCAGAGATGTGTATTTGTGTGAGAGTCGTGTGTGTGTGTGTGTGTGTGTGTGTTTAAGACTGGTCGGAGCATGAGTGGGTGTCTTTACTAAACCTCTCATGATCGATGTCTTCCTTTTGGGAGCATTCTTTATTATTCTTTTATTCTTCTATTATTTTTAGCTGAGTTAGTTCTAGAGCAGTGTGTGGCCTTGGGCTGCAGATGATCTTAGCTGTCTTTGTACTCTGTCTCGAAGTGAACACAGTGTCCCTGAGACGGTGCCTTAGGAGAGGCAGGTGGGGGGGCAGTGGAACACTTAGTTCCCCAGCAGCCAGATGACGCCAAACATTCCCCCAAAACTCCCATATCCTGAACACTCCAGAGACTCCAAAGAGTGGGAAGGCTGCGTCTTCAAGAAGACCCGCATAAACCACACCATGACTCATGACTCAACCCAGAGAACCCACCTCTGATCTCACACAGATACATCACTGCCTTTTTTATGAGGAAGTGCTTTTGTGAATGGGCTATTTCAGCTCTGTAAATTACACTCCCATGCTTGCCAAAACAAGGATTTTATCTTCCTTTGTGTAGCCTAACATTTTGAGTGTACTGTTTGAAAGGCAAATCGTGACGAGGAATTGTTCAGAGTAGTTTTGTGTAGGAAACTCCTATGACAAATTTCTGCATCATTTTCACCCCCACAATTTAGCCTACAGACCATGGTTGTTTCCCCATAGTGAAAACCATATGAGTCTCTGGTTCCTATTGCTCAACCCTCTTACTATGGAAAATAGTTACGAAAATATGAACACCCCACCCCCGCCCCCCCATACCTCTACATCGACTATTTCTAGATCCCTCACCCATGTCCCAAGTTCATAACATCACAAGCACTCATCAAAAAGAAATGCATACATTCATGAACCCACTTCAGTCTCCGCTGCACCGTGGAACAAAAACACACTCGTCAACTTGCCCTGTGACAGTGTCACTACATTTCTGAGGGCTTGTCAAATGGAATTGCATGGATCACTCTTCAGCACACTATTGTAATCAGTTAAGCCAACCAATACAAGAATAGGAATTTGACCTTTAGAGTTGTTGATTATACCGTGTGTGTACCTGTGTGTGTGCGTGTGGCGTGTGCGTGTGCCAATGTGCTTTCCGTTTGCAGTAACAAGTTACAACCTACAGCTTAGATCCCCCAACAGCTTATTCTGCTCGCCCCAGTGTTTGTGTCCCTCGTTATGACCTGAGATGTGTGCTGTGACCTCCCGTTGCCCTGCTGTCCATCCCTCCTTGGCAGGGCGCTGCTCTCGCACTCTGATGCCTCACCGACCCAATTACCACAGCCTTCCCGTGGAGTGGAGCCCTGCATTTAATAGGGCTTTGAGTACATCAGCTGTGGACATGTTAGCCACGCCAGGCCAACCTCTGAAACACTACACTGGATATGTTTGTAGAATACACCACCATTCGGCTATTAGTTGATGCAAAATGTCAGAAAGCTTCTTCTTTTTTTTTTTTTTACATTTTAGGTCCGAGGGGATGAAAATGTTCAAATGTTCTGTTCAACCACACATCTCTGAGAACAACAACAGGTTGACGGTTTTACTGTGAAATGTGCAGCAGTGGGTTGGTTGATGAGTGACTGTAGGGAGCGAGATGAGCTGTGGAACACTGAACATGATGATTAAGAGGAGATTATTAAAATGATGGCTAAATGGATGACATTTACCCAGAAGGCGAGCCAGAGCCAGCGGTGACTGTAGTTGTGATTTGATGTTGATGATAGCAGTGATTGTGTTTAGGTCGGTATCGGTTGTCGCGATATCGCTGATGATGCTGCTGCTGCTGATGATGCTGCTGCTGATGATGATGCTGCTGATGCTGCTGCTGCTGCTGATGATGATGATGATGATGATGATGATGTTAATGGTGGCTGTAAGAATCCTGAGGCGGATGATGATGATGGTTGTAGCTGGGTGTTGATGACGTGGTTGATGGAGAGCCTAATGACTGTTCCTTCCCCAGAGAACCTAGTGAGGAGTGCAATGGAATCAGCGGTGCTCTCTCAGTGGAGTCCGCGCCCGGGTCGAGACTGAACAACTGGTGTCCCGCCGCCACCACCCCTGTGCCCGCTCCCGCCCCCGTGCCCACGCCCCTCCCCGTCGTCAGCATGGGGGACGGCCTGGACGCAGCACAGATGTCGGCCAGCAGCAGCAGCAGCCAGGGGCAGCCCTCCACCCAGCCGCCCAACTCCATCAACCCCCCGCCCCCAGAGACCACCAACTACTCCCGGCCCAAGCGCCAGACTAATCAGCTACAGTATCTGCTCAAGGTGGTGCTGAAGAACCTTTGGAAGCACCAGTTCTCCTGGCCCTTCCAGGCGCCTGTGGACGCAATCAAGCTCAACCTGCCGGTGAGTACAGCTCACTAGGGCTGCACCATATAGACAAAACATCATATCGCAGTCATTTGTGCATGATATTGAGATAGCGATATGACTTAGCAATATATCAAACACTGAGGTGAACACTTCATCTATTCACTTGACGTGGTTGACAACAAGTGCCCAAGTAGTAAACAGCCTAATTTGTTGTTAACATTTCTAAAATGTTATTTTCATTATGGGGTATTTAATGTAGATCAGTGACAAAAGAAAATCTATTTTAAAGCCAGGTTGTAACACAACAAGATGTGGAAAAAGTCCAGGGGGGGTGAATACTTACTGAAGGCACTGTATATTGGTAGTTATATGATGTATTGTGCAGCCCTACTGCTCCCAGTCCGGCTTGCTGTCCTGCTACTATAGAAATGTCAGAGACACTATAAAGATGCACTCCTTGTTTCTGTCTCTCGGTATGTTGGCTTGGTATTGACATGATAAAAATAAAAAAAAAACGTGAGCTGTAGCAGCGCTCCAATTGGCTGTCTCCTATTCCCCGGTTGGGGCGCAGAAAAGTGCGCCCTGAGCATGCGCAGATTATAGGCTTACCTAGGCTGCAGCCTAGGGCCACTACCACTAGGGGGCCACGACGGCCACCTAACATTGGATACAAAAAAAAATAAAAAATGCGTGAGACTGCTAAGTAAAAAAAAAATGCAACTGCGATGACCAATGTAGAAACAGAGAGACAGACAACAAGGAGAGGAGAGCAACAGAGAGACAGACAACAAGGATAGGAGAGCAACAGAGAGACAGACAACAGGAGAGGAGAGCAACAGAGAGACAGACAACAAGGAGAGGAGAGCAACAGAGAGACAGACAACAAGGAGAGGAGGGCAACAGAGAGACAGACAACAAGGAGAGGAGAGCAACAGAGAGACAGACAACAAGGA
Source organism: Nansenia antarctica (assembly GCF_963989245.1). Taxonomy (NCBI): domain Eukaryota; kingdom Metazoa; phylum Chordata; class Actinopteri; order Argentiniformes; family Microstomatidae; genus Nansenia; species Nansenia antarctica. Next base: position 66,090,141 of record NC_137675.1, on the reverse strand, counting down.
GAGGAGGGCAACAGAGAGACAGACAACAAGGAGAGGAGAGCAACAGAGAGACAGACGAGAGGAGAGCAACAGAGAGACAGACAACAGGAGAGGAGAGCAACAGAGAGACAGACAACAGGAGAGGAGGGCAATAGAGACAGAACTGAGGTGAGCAACAGAGATGCAGTACAGGCCAAAAGTTTGGACACACCTTCTCATTCAATGCGTTTCCTTTATTTTCATGACTATTTGGTACATTGTAGATTCTCACTGAAGGCATCAAAACTATGAATGAACACATAGGAATTATGTAATGTAGTGTGAAATAACTCTAAATATGTCTTATATTTTAGATTCCTCAAAGTAGCCACCCTTTGCTTTTTTGTTGTTAATAAAATATATAATAATAATATTAAATATAATGTGTTAATAATAATATGTTATTATATATATATATATATATTTAATATTATTATTATATATTTTATTAACAACAACAATTTTTTATTTTATTAACAACAAAAAAGCAAAGGATGGCTACTTTGAGGAATCTAAAATATAAGACATATTTAGAGTTATTTCACACTTTTTTGTTAAGTACATCATTCCACATGTGTTCATTCATAGTTTTGATGCCTTCAGTGAGAATCTACAATGTAAATAGTCATGAAAATAAAGGAAACACATTGAATGAGAAGGTGTGTCCAAACTTTTGGCCTGTACTGTAGTTCAGGATGATAACAAACAGTTCAGTATGACAGAGACAACTAATAGAAAGACAACTGTATGATTATAGAGTTTACATGTTCACGGAAATATTGTATGATAATAGAAAGGTACACTTTAATTTAATTAAAGAAGTAACAAAGAACACATTTATTATCACAATTGCATTGTGTTCCATGTCTTTCTCCATTGAATAAATAATGCCTAGTTGAATGGCTAAACAAGACAACTGTCTGGACAGTACTGCTAGAATTATTCACCTTACCGCTGCACAGATAGACAAAGGGTATAAGTCCATTCTGTTAACATTAGGTCTACTCTGCTAACAAAGACTATTCCAGTTGATTTGTCAGTTGTTGTGCATTATATTTTTGTTGTGTTTGCAGTTTGCCCTTTAATAAGTTATATATAAAAATAATTAAGTTATATTATATACAGTGGGTTCGGAAAGTATTCAGACCCCCTTAAATCTTTCACTCTTTGTCATATTGCAGCCATTTGCTAAACTCAATTAATTTCATTTTTTTCCTCGTTCATGCACACACAGCACCCAATATTGTCAGAAAAACACAGACTTGTAGACATGTTTGCAGATTTATTACAAAATGAACACTGAAATATCACATGGCCATAAGTATTCAGACCCTTTGCTGTGACACTTGTATATTTAACTCAGGTGCTGTCCAATTCTTCTGATCATCCTTGAGATGGGCCTACACCTTCCTTGGAGTCCAGCTGTGCTTAATTATATTGATTGGACTTGATTGGGAAAAGCACACACCTGTCAATAGAAGACCTTACAGCTCACAGTGTAAAGTCAGAGCAAATGAGAATCATGAGGTCGAAGGAACTGACTGAAGAGCTGAGAGACAGAATTGTGGCAAGGCACAGATCTGGCCAAGGCTACAAAATTTCTGTTGCACTTAAGGTTCCTAAGAGCACAGTGGCCTCCATAATCCTTAAATGGAAGAAGTTTGGGATGACCAGGACTCTTCCTCGAACTGGCTGTCCGGCCAAACTGAGCATCCGGGGGAGTAGAGCCTTGGTGAGAGAGGTAAAGAAGAACCCAAAGATCACTCTGGCTGAGCTCCAGAGATGCAGCGGGGAGATGGGACAAAGTTCTAGAAAGACAACCATCACTGCAGCCCTCCATCAGTCGGGGCTTTATGGCAGAGTGGCCCGACGGAAGCCTCTTCTCAGTGCAAAACACATGAAAGCCCGCATCGAGTTTGCCAAAAAACACCTGAAGGACTCCCAGACTCTGAGAAATAAAATTCTCTGGTCTGATGAGACCAGAATCGAACTTTTTGGGCGGTAAGCGGTATGTGTGGACAACACCTGGCACTGCTCATCACCTGCCTAATACCATCCCTACAGTGAAGCATGGTGGTGGCAGCATCATGCTGTGGGGGTGTTTTTCAGCTACAGGGACAGGACGACTGGTTGCAATTGAAGGAAAGATGAATGCAGCCAAGTACATTGATATCCTGGACAAAAACCTTTTCCAGAGTGTTCACGACCTCAGAATGGGCCGAAGGTTCACCTTCTAACAAGACAATGATCCCAAGCACACAGCTAAAATAACGAAGGAGTGGTTTCAGAACAACTCTGTGAATGTTCTTGAATGGCCGAGCCAGAGTCCTGACTTAAATCCAATTGAGCATCTCTGGAGAGACCTGAAGATGGCTGTCCACCAACGTTCACCATCCAACCTGACAGAACTGGAGAGGATCTGCAAGGAGGAATGGCAAAAGATCCCCAAATCCAGGTGTGAAAAACTTGTTGGATCATTCCCAAGAAGACTCGTGGCTGTATTGGCTCAAAAAGGTGCTTCTACTCAATACTGAGCAAAGGGTCTGAATACTTATGGCCATGTGATATTTCAGTGTTTATTTTGTAATAAATCTGCAAAAATGTCTACAAGTCTGTGTTTTTCTGACAATATTGGGTGCTGTGTGTGCATGAACGAGGAAAGAAATTAAATTAATTGATTTTAGCAAATGGCTGCAATATGACAGAGTGAAAAATGTAAGGGGGTCTGAATACTTTCCGAACCCACTGTATATATTCTCATGCTAAAATCGACTGTAAATCCAGATTTTAAAGTTGATATTCTTCCCCGTGGAGCAAGCCCCCATAACCTGTGCCCCACCCAACATTTTTATCACCAGCCGCCACTGTATGGTACTAAGACAGTTTGTTTTCTTTTCAGGACTATTACAAGATAATTAAATGTCCTATGGACATGGGAACAATCAAGAAGCGACTTGAGACCAGTTACTACTGGAATGCCCAAGAATGTATTCAAGACTTCAACACCATGTATACCAACTGCTACATATACAACAAGGTAACCCACAAGCTTTTATCACCACCATGCCGACTCACATTTGCTGTCAGTCACAATTTGACAGATCAACAGTATACACTCAGTGGCCACTTCATTAGGTTCACCATGCTAGTACAGGGTTAGACCCCCTCTTGCCTTCAGAACTGCCTTAATTCTTCGTGGCATAGATTCAACAAGGTGCAGGAAACATTCCTCTGAGATTTTGGTCCATATTGACATTATACGCAGTTGCTGCAGATTTGTCGACTGCACATCCATGATGCGAATCTCCCGTTCCGCCACATCCCAAAGGTGCTCTATTGGATTGAGATCTGGTGACTGTGGAGGCCATTTGAGTACAGTGAACTCATTGTCATATTCAAGAAACCAGTTTGAGATGATGTGAGCTATGTGACATGTAGCCATTAGAAGATGGGTACACTGTGGTCATAAAGGGATGGACATGGTCAGCAACAATACTGGGGTGGCTGTGGAGCAGGAGGTAGAGCCGGCGTCTAATGATCGCAAGATTGGCGGTTTGAACCCCGGCTGGCCACATGTCGAGTTGTCCTCGGGCGAGACACTGAACCCCAAATTGCTCTCAATGAGCAGGCCGGCACCTTGCATGGTAGCTTGCCCCTATTGTTGTGTGAATGTGTGTGTGAATGGGTGCATGCAAGGCCATTGTAAGGCACTATATAGGTCAGTCCATTTACCAATACAATACGTAGTGTAGGGATTTTATCAAAAGTGATGGTCTTGAAGATACAGATGACAAACGACAGACTCAGAGATCTCTTTCTTAGTTTAATGAATACGACCGGTCGGGAAGAAGTATAGGGTACAGTCTTCAAAGTATAAAGTCCACATCAGGGTTTCCGTTAGAAAAAAATAAAATTTTTCCTTCCCCATCTAAACGCTAGGCAGGCTATTACCGCAGTTTCGCGGAGTCATCATGCCGGCGTCAAATCATATAATAATAAAAGAAATATATAGCCTGTAGTATATTGCTATGTTTAGCATAGATCTGGGATTGATTGCTATTGCCTCCGTAGCATTACATCTTGACAATGTTATCATCGATCGACTAGTGTGGTCTAGTTGTCGTTGGGATGCTGAATAAAGACGCTCGTTGAACGTTGCTCCAGAGACCAGAGTATTATTAATATAAAGTGTATCTTGTAAGTTAGAGAACAACAAGACACAACATAGCCTATATATTCGTCTTTTTTAATATAGAAGGAATCAGAATGTGACAATTAAACTTTAGCGAATTGTATTCAAAATGTTTTCACCGGACATTATGACCGAAGAGGTTTAAATATGTCGGACTTCAACATATTTTACCGGACAAAGACCGGTAATTACCGGTTAACGGAAACCCTGGTCCACATACATGAGTTTATATAGTCTTCAGAGACAAAGAACTGTTATTCAGCCTATAGGATTTGTACACGCTCAATTACATAAGCATCCTATATGAATATTAAGCAGTATGGTTCGAGGCCGTTAGGTAACACACAGAAACTGGACACTGAGACACTTTAGGTCAAAGCTCTCCTTAAGGTGGTCGTAACTCTCCTTAAACTCAGGGTCAGTATTAGGGCTCTTACTAGCAACAGGATTAGTGGATCCCAAGAGAAGGTCCAACCACAGTTCAACACAAACAAAGCTTGTCAATTTGCTAGGGAGAGTTAACATGTGAAACCACTTATGGTGCTTTTCCATCAGCAGCCCGGGTTAGTGCAGTTCGGATCGGTTCGAGGTCAAGTCGGGTCACTTGATCTGTTCTGGTTTTCCATTATACACAAACCGACCCGGACTAGTAGGAGGAGTAGACGATAGTAGGCGGAGTTACGCGTCACACGCAGCCTGGCAAAAAGCTTCCGGGTGTACACAGCAACAACAGTGATTTTTTTGGAGAGAAAGAGAGAGAGGAAGCTATGTACACATAATAAAGTCATGTTTTTTGAACCCTTAAAACCACTGCCTTCACTTGTCTGCTTTATGAACTGTAGTATCATCATCGGGAAACGCCGACAAGACGCGAATCTACCGGCATTATTCACAGACAAACACGGTGCCGTTTGCGGGTTAATAACTTCGGTTTACCGGGGGTTAGGATAACAATTCAAACGTGTCCGGAAAGAGGAGAAACCAGGGAATCCAAAAGTTTTTGAATGGAGTCGATCCTCCACTCCTATCACCGTGGACACAGCGCGGAGCGAATTCCCTGTTAAAACCGGCATTTGACTCATGAGTGAATGGCTGGACAGCACAGCAGCAGCGGCCGGGTGAACTCCCGGTTCATCAAGTTTACGGTTAAAAGCATAACTTCTCGGGGTGTCAGCGCGGTGGTTAAGGGCTCAAAATGACCGTAGACAGATGGTGAAGTTAGCAAAGGAGTATTTTGTTTGTTCCACCTCCACAGCCGGTGTTATTCACGGGCAAAGACGGTGCATAATAGCGATTTTTGTGTTGTGCTTGTTGTAAATAAAAGTTCTATGATTCATTGAAATGACATTAAACTAAGATAATACGATGGTCAGCATAATTTTTCGAATCTTTATTAATAAGCTATTACAGAAACTGTAGTGACATTTTCCTAGATCGAATGTGGTATTTCAAGATGGCGGTTAGTGAAGAAATATATGGGATGGGACATGGGATGACGATTTCCATTGACCAATCAACGGTGTGCAGCGTCACACGTCACACGCAGCCTGGCAAAAAGACCCGGATATGAAATTGTAGACCCTGGGGTCGATGTGGAGCTAAAGAAGCGAGCTGACCTGGGACCGAACCGACCTGGGACGACTAATGGAAAAGGGGAACGAAGCGGGCTGACCCGGGTCAGCACCGGGTCAGCACCGTAGTGGAAAAGCCCCATTAGTGACTTAGGCCCTGTACACACTACTCCGTTTTTTTTTAAACCGGGCGTTTTTCTACCCGGTTTTGCCTTCCATCCACACGCACCCGGCGTTCGCGGTTACTGAAACCGTGCTTTCTTGAGAACTCCGGCCAGGGTGAACTTTTGTAGAAACTCCGGTTTCAGCGGAGAGGTGTATACGGGAAAACCGGGGTTTTCGGCTTGAACGTCAATTGTGCGACATCTATGACGTCAGAATATATGCGCCATTAGGCATTAGGCTACTTGTAAACAAAGAAGAAGAAGAAGCAGAAGAAGAAGAGGCTACATGTGCTAAGATGGACGTAAGGAAGATCCTGCTGATTTTAAACATGCTAACAGGAGTAGTTTCTTGTATGCAGAATAAAATCCAGTTAATCGCCGAGTTACTGGAGCAACAGAGGCACCGGAATATGCAACGGAGAATGCTGCTAGAACCAAGAGTCCCAACACGACACAGACGTTTAAAGTAACGTAAACAAACTGTACAATAAAAATGTAAAATAAAGTCTCTTGTTATTTACAAGGTAATATTAATTGAGCTGCCTTTTCAGTAAAAAAAACAAACTTAAAGGTGTAGGCCTACATACAACATTGGTTACATGGTTACACTACATACAACAAAAGTGTTGCAAGCTCTCTTTACATTTTACATTTAACACCTCAACAACAGGTGAACATTAACAATGTTCTTAAAACAACTTTCCAATTTTTGGAATTAAAGTACAAAAAAAAGGAAGATGACGCTCAAACAGCAGCCTCCCAATATGCCTACATTTTATGGCGCGGTTTAAACAATGTTCGCGGTTTTGTGTGGATGGTGTTTTTTTATAACTGTGATTGTGTGGACGCGATTCTTTTTTTAGGGAAAACCCCGGTTACAAAAAAAACGGTGTAGTGTGGACAAGGCCTTATGTCTCGACTACTCATTATACAAAATACACTATTTAGTGTTTAGTGAAATATAGCAAAACTAAAACTAGATAAATACATAGCTTAACTTTCAGCCATTACCCATCAGTAGGCTGTGGCGTTTAAACAGTGCTCATAGGTACTAATGGGCCCAAAGTGTGCCAAGAAAATATCCACCACACCATTACACCACCAACCTGAACCGTTGAAACAAGGCAGGATGGATCCAAATTCTGACCGTACCATCTGAATGTCGCAGCAGAATTCGAGACATATCAGACCAGCCAATGTTTTTCTTCACTTGTCTAATTTCGGTTTCCCTGCAAATCGTGGCCTCAGTTTCCTGCTTCTTGCTGACAGGAGTGGCACTGGGTGTGGCCTTCTGCTGCTGTAGCCCATCTGCTTCAAGGTTCGATGTGCTGTGCGTTCAGCGATGCACTTGTACATACCCTGGTTGTAACAAGTGGTTATTTTAAGTTATCAGCTCGAACCAGTCTGGCCATTCTCCTTTGACCTCTGCCATCAACAAGGCTTTTCCACCCAGAGAACTGCCGCTCACTGGATATTTTTTTACATTCTCTGTAAACCCTAGAGATGGTTGTGTGGGAAAATCCCAGTAGATCAGCACCAACAACCATGCCACGTTCAAAGTCACTTAAATCACCGTTGTTCCCCATTCTGATGCTTGGTTTGAATTTCATCAGATCGTCTTGACCATGTCTCCATGCCTAAATGCATTGAGTTGCTGCCACGTGATTGGCTGATTAGATATATAACGAGCAGTTGAAAAGGTGTACCTAATGAAGTGGCCGGTGGGTGTATATCCCCACCGTGTTCAATTAAATCTATTTCAACCGAAACGCTGATTAGAATGATGGTGTTGACGAGCACATTAGCCATCTTGTGCTGAACAAACTTGTGTAGTGGCGTTTACTGCTGCACTATGAACAGTGTTTGTCTCCCCCTGCAGCCCGGAGATGACATAGTCTTAATGGCAGAGGCTCTGGAGAAGATGTTCCTCAAAAAGATCACAGAAATGCCTCAGGTGGAGACAGAGATCGCCGTCATGACAGGCAAGGGACGCGGCCGGGGTCGGCGAGAAGGAGGTATGTTATTCGTCTGTGTGTTTTTCCAAATTGTCTCGTCGTTATTGCATTTAAAATGTTTTTGTCAGGTGAGATCCTACTGACGGTTTGTCTTTCTCCCGTAGGTCTGAACATGAAGCCAGGGCCGACTATGGACTCTCCGTCCACGACCCCACACACGCGTGGCTTGTGCGACATCTCTCCAGGGCCACAGACCAGAGGACCAGTGCAGGGCCCGCCCTCTCTACCTCCCCAACCTATCATGCAGGCTCTGCCTCCCCGGGTCCCCCCTATGATACCCACCCATGCGCCGCAACTTGGGGCCCCTTATTCCCTGGGCCCATCGGACTGCACTCCCCAAGCCCCCATCATGACCTCTGTGCCTCCCCCTGTCCAGACCACTTTGCCCCCCACGACTTTTCAGAGCACAGCCCCCATACTACAGAACCCTCTGCCCATGGCCAAAGTGAGTGTGAAAGAGGGAAATATGCGAGGGAGGGTGGGCATATTATTCAGAATGCTTTTTCCAAAAGGTACACAAAGGCATCTGATATAAACATTCATATTCTCCTCTCATACTCTACTTCTTTTCCATTCCTTTGCCTTTCCCCTTGCCTTCATCTCTCTGGCCCCCACCCACCCTCCCTTCATCCCTTTCAGCAGAGAAAGAGCCAGAAAAGGAAAGCAGACACGACTACCCCTACAGCCAACGACCAGTTAAGCGAGTCCTCACCGGCGGAGTCCAAGTCGGGGAAGACACTGCCCCGGCGGGATAGCACCCGACCACCTAAACTGATCAAGAAGGAGGCGCCTGACTCCCAGCACCATATCGGCATGGTCATGGGCATGGGCATGGGGCTGGGCAGACCAGTCGGACCAGTCAGCCCTAAGCAGCAGAAGCAGCTGCGCCACTCTGCTGACATCGTGAGGGACATGCTCTCTAAGAAGCACGCTGCTTACGCGTGGCCTTTCTACAAGCCCGTGGACGTCGCCACGCTGGGACTACACGACTACCACGACATCATCAAACACCCCATGGACCTCAGCACCATCAAGGTGTGTTTAGGACACCGTGGGTTAAGGGGGATGGGGGGGGGGGGTAATTGTGTGTGATGTAGCTGGTTCTTTATGTCTGTATTGTGTCGTAGGTCAAGCTGGAGAACAGGCAGTACCGGGAGGCAGAGGAGTTTGCTGCAGATGTGCGGTTAATGTTCTCCAACTGCTACAAGTATAACCCACCAGACCACGAGGTGGTGGCTATGGCACGCAAGCTACAGGTGAAGCCTGTTTCCATGCTCATGTAGCAGCCATAGTCTTTTGCCAAAGACAAGATAGGCTTATGAAGCTATTTGCTGTGGTCGTGTGTGTGCCTGTGAGTCTGAGCTTGTCTTCTCTTTTGACAGGACGTGTTTGAGATGTGCTTTGCCAAAATGCCAGATGAGTCTGAGGAGACGTTGGCCTCTGCTCCAGCTCCTGTGCTCAACTCTGTCCCCATCAAGTCCCAGCCGCCCATGATCCCCCCCTCCTCTTCTGACAGCTCCAGTGACTCGTCCTCAGAGTCCGAGTCCTCCACAGATGACTCTGAGGAAGAGAGGGCCCAGAGGCTGGCAGAGCTCCAGGAGCAGGTGAGGGAAGGGGAGGGGAAAGGAGGAGGGGAAGGATGGCTACGTCATTGTCATCATCTGTGTGTACAGCCTCTTGTCCCAGTGCATTTACCACAGGTCTCCTCTCTGTTCCAGCTGAAGGCTGTCCACGAGCAGCTGGCTGCCCTGTCCCAACCACCAGTCTGCAAACCAAAGAGGAAAGAGAAGGAGAAGAAAGAGAAAAAGAAAGACAAGCACAAAAAGAAAACGAGAGGCATGTCTGCACTGGTGGATGAGATCCAGGAGCCTCCGCCAACCATCCAGCTCCCGAAAAAGACCAAGAACAACAACAACAACAACAACAAGGAGCTCATGCCCAAAATGAAGACCAAGAAGCCCAGGTAAGCCCCCAACCCCCTCACCGTCCCGCTAGCCTCTGTCTAAGCTCAGGAACCAGCACAGGACCAAGGAGATTTTGGAGGGAGCAACTGAATTGTATTGGCAGACTTGACTGATTGCCTCTGCCAGATTATTGTTCATGCAGCTGTTTTGTTAGCTAATCCTCTAAGCCATTTATATGGTTCTGATATCCATGGCAAGTGTTAAACATGGATTGTTTTCTACGCCGTTGGCACGGTCTTTCACATGGGTTTTTGACAGTTTTTTTCCCTGTGAAACAACACTGAGTGTCTTTGTTGTCTGTTGTTGGTCTTGCAGTAAGAAGGAGGGGGTGAAGAACAACAGGTTGATAGCCCCCCAGGTAGCTGGGCCCCCTACCCTGCTGCCCATGTCTGGCCTCGATGCAGAGCAGGACTTGGGGGCAGCCGGTGCAGCAGGAGGCATGGCTGCCGGGGACAAGTGCAGACCCATGTCATATGAGGAGAAGAGGCAGCTGAGCCTGGACATCAACAAGCTCCCTGGAGACAAGCTGGGCCGCGTGGTGCACATCATCCAGTCCCGAGAGCCCTCGCTCAAGAACTCCAATCCCGACGAAATCGAGATTGACTTTGAGACACTCAAGCCCTCCACGCTGCGCGAGCTGGAGCGATATGTCTCCTCCTGTCTCCGCAAGAACAAGAAGAAGGTTCCAGGTGAGGGACTCTCTTTCTCTGTGTTGATCCTTTGTCTGAGCAATGCAGTGTATAACCATGACCTACATACATGCCCCCCCCACCCGAGGCAGTGTCTTTTTCAGCGTTCTGGGAAACTTGTGTGAAAGAATGTGATTCCTTCCTTCTTCTCTGCAGTCGCTGAGAAAACCATGGAGGCCATGACTGCCATCAAAAAGACTGAATCCTCCTCAGACAGCAGTGAGTCCAGCTCCTCAGACAGCGACGACTCTGAGACGGGTGAGACGTCTATTTTTGGAAGAAAAAATTCAAAGCATGTTCAAATACTATCTAACTATAACTATCTAACAAATAATATCTAACTCGCATTGTGGCTGCAGTCACATTCAGATTCACACAAAAAAAGTATATTATTCAGGGTTCGGTGTTAAGGTTTTTTCCTGCTTGTCAAATCTACTTGCCCCATCGAAATTTCTACTTGCCCTGCCTAGGGGGTACCGTTGCCGGCTGTGCGGCGCATAGATTTCTCTCACAACTTCTAACTAAAACCCATTGCCTGTTGATTGTGTGTAAAACACTACAGAACACAAGTTTCTTAAAAAATAAAATGTATTAGCAATATTTCATCAATCATTATATTTAATTTTAGATGAGAATTGGTTCCAACTATTAACTTATTTGTAGCATGGATGGGTAAAAGCAATATGGCAGAAACTGAACCTATCAATCAGTAGTCATTTCAGATCAGTGAAATGACGAGTGCTATTTCAGAGTATTCAGACAGGACCAATTACACCCTCTGTGCCCTCTCTGAACAGAAGTGTTTAACGCCCGGTCACAGTTGACATTTTGAGCTGAAGGGCCTTCAATGGCCAAAAACATCAGCCTAACCGATAGCCTAACCGATAGCTGGCTCCTCCAATCAGATTTTATTCTCTTCATCGCACTGAACCCGCGCTCACATGCTGCAGTGGACAGTGGAATGACTAAGATCAGCTCCACCACCATCAGGAGGTTAAGGAAAGTCTTCTGCCGATCCGGGTCAAGAAGGAAATCCCCCCATGCCCTGGCTTGTTGTCTCTGTGTGTCAGGGACTTAACAAGGACTTTGGCAGACTTTGGCAGATAGCCATTTGTGATGCTATGCCTTGTTGCGATCGCATCCACTGCGATCCAGCACCGTAGCAAAGTGGTCAGTGACTGTTTGGAGGATGTCAGCACTGTAGTGGGCCAGGTCGTTGTCCTCGTTTAACCATCACAGACATCAGATTCATTGAAAATAAGTAGTTAACATTAATAAAGTAAAGTAAAGAGTAAATAAAGTCACTCACCTTGGGCAAGCTTGATCAGACTTGTACTTGCCCCTGACGTCCACTCCATTTATCTCTTGCAGATCCAGTATTAGGCTGCTCTGTATTTGCGACATGATAAGCTGGGGCAATTAATTTTTTTAGCTGGTTGTGGCTATCTTCGTGTAGTCTTCGTGTGGTCCGTCGGTCCAGGAACAGTCAGACTTTTTTTTGCCTCCATGCAAATCATGTGTGGCATGGATTTGGCATGGCTCTCCAAATGTAGTTTTCTGTAGCTGTCGTTGCCACAGAAAAATTATACATTTTTAGCGGCTTTGCCCTGGAATTGTCTGCAGACAGCGCAGTACATTTATTGGAGGATGTCCACTGTCTTACATTTGATTTACTCTTTTCAGGAATGGCTCCCAAACTTAAGAAGAAAGGCCACCCTACCAAGGACGGGAAGAAGCCACATGCTCATGCTATGGGTGGAGGTGGTCCCCTGTCTCAGGGTGCCCCCCATCTCCACCCCCAGGCCCCTGTTCTCTTGCCCAGTGCCCATCTGAAACTGCAGCAGCAGCAGCATCCCTCTCCTGTGACCTACATGCCTCCCCCTCCCGTGGCTGCCCTGGAGTCCTCCCAGATGCTGGAGAACACGTTTGACTCCCTGCCCCACTTCGGCCAGCCCCTCATGCACCTGACCCAGCACGCCGGGGACTCCTCTTCACCTGCTCCTCCTCACCTCAACGCCCACTCTGCAGGCCCAGTGTCCCCGGAGACTCACCCCTTCCTCAACCAGCACCCCATACTCCCACCCCCAGGTATGTACATTGGCTGTCTTGTCTCCTACCGTTTAAAGGCTTGATCAAAGTTGCGTTCATTTACGTGTGATTAGATTGATTGGGAAATAAAAATGTAAAAACCACATTTTTCTTCATGACTGCCAGTGGCCCCTGGCCCGAGCATAGATTACTTTTTCTTGTGATGACTGATGGTTAGATGACTTCACTCACTTAAACAAATGTATTTGTTGTAAGTTGCTTTGGATAAAGGCGTCTGCTAAATGCCAAAAATGTAAATGTGACGTCAATGATCCTGACTCTCCGAATCCTTTTCTCTGCTATTGTTCTCTTCCTCTCCTCTCTGGTCCCTGTAAGCCCTGCACAACGCCTTGCCCCAGCAACCTTCCCGGCCCAGTCACAGGGCAGCAGCTCTACCTCCCAAACCCCCCCAGCAAGCAGCACCCCAGCAGCAGCAGCAGCAGCAGCAGCCGCAGCCAACCCAGCAACACCAACAACAACCGCAGCTTCAGCCTCAGCAAGCCCCTCCGCCCCAGCAACACCACCTCCCCCCTCACATCCTCCACCCTCCCCAGCCGCTGCGCCAGCGCCCCCTGTCCCCCCCGACGCTCACCCCCCAGGGCCTGCTGTCGTCCCAGCCCCCCCAGATGCTGCTGGAGGACGACGAGGAGCCCGTCACCCCGATGCCTCTCAGCCAGATGCAGCTCTACCTGCAGCAGCTCCAGCAGGGCCGCCAGCCCCAGCCTCCACAGCAGCTCATGCAGTCTCTCCAGGCTCGCCAGCAGCAGCAGCAGCAGCAGTCAGGCCAGGCGCCGCTCCTGCAGTCTGTCCAGGTGCAGTCTCAGCTGCCCTCCCAGGCCTCCCTGCCACCTCCTCAGCTCTCGGTCCAGACCCAGGCCCAGACGGCTCCTTCGCACCAACCCCAGCCCCCTCAGATGCCCCCTCACCAGGCCCGCCACCTGCAGCATGCGCAGCAGCAGATGGGTTACCCGCAGGGGCCCGTGCAGACAGCCCAGTCGCAGGCCACGCAACACAAGGTGTCCATGCCCCCCACCAAAGCACAGCAGATCATCCTGCAGCAGCAGCAGCAGCAGCAGCAGCAGCATCCCTCTCCTCGGCAGCTCAAGCCTGACCCTTACAACACTGGTGAGGACCCGCGTCACAGTACATCGAGTGTGTTTTGGTTTTGCCTACGCTAGGACATAACCGTGCTGTGTCTAAAGTAGACTAAACGGCACTGACTTTTTCCTCTGTCCTAACAGGTCACCTGCGGGAGAACCCCGCCTCACTCATGATGCATTCCCCCCAGATACCCCAGTATCCTCCTATAGTTCACCAGTCTCCTCCTCACACCCTGCAGCCTAAAAAAGTGAGTTGTGTGTGTGCATACCTCACCATGTCCAGTAAAGCTATGGTAATGCGTGTGTGTGATGAATGCGTATGTAACTGTGTTGCTGTGTGCTTGTCCAAGGAGCAGCGGGCGCCCCCAGCTCTCAGTGGACTAAAAGAGGAGAAGCTGCCACCCTCACCAGTGACGCGAGGGGAGCCCTTCAACCCTGCTATGCGACAAGACCCCCACAAACACACTGACAACAAGCCCTCTCTACCAGGCCATGGCCAGCCGAGTGAGTCGTCACCGTGGGACTGGGGTTACTTTTTCTGTGTGTGTGACTTATGTGCATCAACAAACGTGTGAGAAGGGTCATGCTCCTCGTCTTTGATACATTGTGTGTTCCTGGAACAGACTTGAAGTCCATGGACAGCTCGCGGCCTGTGATTCGCTCCTCAGAGCCCAGCGGACCGCCCCCCTCCTCCCTGCAGGACAAGGACAAGTTCAAGCAGGAGTCCAAGACGCCTCTCGCCCCGAAAAAGGTACAGGTGGGTGGAAGGACACACTTTGCCGACATTAGGAGGATTCCCTCCTTTGTTGACGCTAATTTGAGTCGTAGCTTATAGTACTTACATGCTATGTGATCAGGTATAGCGAATCTCTTTGACGGTTCAGTCTTAGGTAAGTTATTAACCTGTCTCCTCTCCTGTACCGTTTCCCTCTGTTTACCCGTCTGTCTCTGTCAGGATGTGAAACTGAAGAACATGGGCTCGTGGGCCAGCCTGGCACAGAAGTCCACGTCAGCTCCCTCATCTGCTGTGAAGTCATCGAGTGACAGCTTCGAACAGTTCCGCCGCGCTGCCCGGGAGAAGGAGGAGAGGGAGAAGGCCCTGAAAGCCCAGGCCGAGCAGGCGGAGAAGGACCGGCTACGCAGGGAGCAGGAGAAACTACGGTAGGAGAGGAGAGGAGAGGAGAGGAGAGGAGAGGTGGAAGAGGGACATTGGGGGGAGGGTACACTTTGAGAAACGCAATAACACACAAATACTAACTGCTCTTTGTCTGTCTGTGTCAGGGGTCGCGATGAGGAGGATGTGATGGAGCAGCCTCGAAGGGTGCATGAGGAGCCTCGCAGGCGGCTGGAACAGCAGCACATCCAGGCACCTCCACAACAACAACAACAACAACAACAACAGCAACAACAACAACAACAACAGCAGCAACAACAACAACAGCAGCAGCAACAGCAACAACAACAGCAGCAGCAGCAACAACAACAACAACAACAGCAGCAGCAACCCCAACAACAACAGGCCCAGAGTCAGGCCCAGCCCGCTGCAGTCTCACATCCCCCCCAGGCACCCACACCTCCTCAGCCCTCAGCCCAGAGCGCACTCGACCAGCAGAGGGAGCTAGCACGTCGCCGCGAACAGGAGAGGAGGAGGAGAGAGGCGGTAAGATAGTTTCCTCAATACTTTGGTACTGAACATAGGGGAAAGTGCTTGTGCATTTTCTTTTTGTTAGGGTGAGCTTCTCCTTTTGTCATTTCAGTTGATCAAGTGTTTTGATGCCTATTTTCTCTCCTCTCACCTCTACAGATGACAGCAACCATTGACATGAATTTCCAAAGTGAGCTGATGGCTATCTTTGAGGAGAACCTGTTCTGATAAGGAGAGGAACACAGAAACTTAACTGCAAAAATAATATGAACTTCCTCTGAGGAGATGATCCTGATTAAGTGATGGAGGGGAAAAGGAACCGTTGTGGATGTGACTAATCCTCCAGAGACTGACCTTCAGCTGGACTGGCCCATACTGTGGAAACATGCAGGACAGGAGACTGATCCTCTGCTGCAGCTCTGTTGAAAGAGGGACATTGCAAACAGGGATATTTTTCCCATGTTTCGCTGTCATTTCTTGGGGATTTGACAATGTTCGCCCAGGAGGGAAAGGACTCCTGATGTCACACTTGTTTGATACCTGGGAGCAAAGGAGAGTAATAATGTAAATGGAAAAAGACCGTTAAACACAAAAACAATTATGATAAAGGACTGGTGATCTGTACTGAGGCGCTCATGAACTGCCAGATGTCTGAGGTGGATGATAAGACGATGTTTTTGTTATGTTGTGTTTTTGTTTGTTAGAAAATAACACATGCAAGGAAATGGTGGGGGTGGGGGATTCATTTCAGACATGTATTTTTCTCAGGAGAGAAGGTACAGCTTGCCTTACACCTCTTTCCTATACACACAAACAATACTACATTCTATCTTTCTCCCTCGCCTGGACATATGAACAAATCAATAACAACCGTTAGTTAGGAGCAGGAGCATTATTATGTGCAGACTTTTTCATTATGTAGGATCTACTGTAAAGTATTTTGTTATACTATGATTTTTTATTTTTATTTTATTTTTTAAATATTTTAACCCTCACAAACACATTTGCCCCCCCCCCCACCAATGTCTATGCCAAACAACCATTACCTATATGCTGAAGTCCTAGTCCTAAAAACTTCATTTTAACATGTTTTTAATATATAAATATTTTGTTCTTGTCCTCTTCACCCCACACAAAACATTTAGCTATTAGAAGAGGAAAAACCTAATATATGCATTATTCCAACGAGTGTTAATTAATGACAGAACCATTGAAATGTTCATATTTCCTTCATCTATTAATCTGAACCTGGAGCAGAATCATGTAGAGGGAAGAGTCCAGTTGTTTCTGAGCTACCCCATTGCTTTAGACATTTTATGATCACTGCAACACCTTTATGTGTATTACACCTTAAGACAGGAGTGTTAATTGCAATTTCCTCATCACAGCCAAGTCACATTCACACTACTGAACCTTGGATACGAGTTTCATGGTTGATGAGTAGCTGTGTATGTCCTTGTTATTGGCCTTGAATTTGTAGTGCTCAGATCAAAACCATGTGTATAATGTGGTTGTTCTCTAAATTAATCCCCACCCAACTTTACCCAGACGGGATAATTAAGGGGGTAAGAGGCAATTCCAAAACATAGGAGGGAAAACAACTTAATTTGACTCTTGACAGATTATTAGACACTATAAATTCAGTTTCAGACTTCATGCAGAGAGCAGAGACCAAAAAGAGCTCCCAGCTCTTCTTTGCATGAGATGTCGTTTAGTTCACAGATCATTTTATTACAAGTTAACAGAGGGCACTCTGTCAGCTGTTCAACATATGATAGATAATCACAAAAATGTACAAAAAAAATATATAAAAAAAAATAGCAAAACAAAAACAGCTCTGATTTATCATTGTTCTTGTTCGATTATAGTGGATGTGAGTTCTAATTCTGTTATTTGAGACCGTGAGGGCACGAGTTCAAATCTTGCTGTGTCCTCCTGAGTTTTCTCTTATGGTGTTTTTCTCCAGTGCCTGTATTGTATTGCGATTCTAGTTGGCATATATTACACTTTGGGTGGGTATGGGTGGGGAGGGACTGGGTGGTGTAATATTTGAAGGGGAGGGAGATTTCGGGAGAGCTTGTGTAAAAAGGCAAAAAGGAAAGTCAGCATTTTATATTTTACCCATTTACAATATTCAGGTTTAAAAGTAGTTTAGCTGGACTTCTATGATGAGTGTACACTTCACAGCTACTTTCTCATTTTGTTCAATCAGTACGTTTTAGGTAGACATGTTTCTGTGTGCGTGTGCGTGCGTGCATGTGTGTGTGTGCGAGTGTGCGTGTGTGTCTGTGTGTGTGTGCGTGCGTGTGCGTGCGTGGGTGTGGATGCGTATATATGCGTGTGTAAGTATGGTTTTGGTTTGTGGCATAGGGAAGCATGTGTATACAAGCATTTTTAATGGGGATGAACAAACAATGCTTCAAGAACACATTTCTTTGCTAAAGTCACCTTCATCTTGTTTTATATAATTTAGATGAAGTCCACCATATATGAATATATATCATTTTTATTGTTAGATTGGTTTTGAAAAGGTAAAGACAATACTTTTCATTCCTGCAAGCCTTTTAATTCTTCATTGTTTCCATGGTAACTGTTGGACGTAATGTGCCATAGAAATGGATTCTACAGAGAATGTGCTGACCTGCTGCTCAGCAGAGAGTTTGCTTTATTCAGGTATTTTATTTTGTGTTACATTTTGTTTTGTTTTGGGTTTTGTGTTTTAAGCATTTTCCTCGATTATTGTTTGGTATGTGAGTGGTCTATCGAGGTCAGTGATTCAATCTGTTATGGTCATGAAATAAACTCATCTCTTTTATAGAAAATAAAAAAGAAACATAACAGCTTGGTCCTGCTATTCATTATGATGTTTCTGAGTAGGTCTCCATCGTCAAGACTTTTGTTCCATCCCAGCAATAACAAGCTTGATTCAACACATCAACCAATCAAAGAGCTTAATTGAGTCATGTGTGTTGGTGCACACTGGCTACAACAAAAGCCTGCACGCTCTGGGCCTATATCAATTCAATGTTTCCAGATTTACATTGTGAAGTGCTATGGGGGCATAGGATATATACAGCCCCATCCTATCCCCATCTGTGCTAGTGTAGTCTAGAAATGCATTACTCATCGTTGCTTCATCTGATAAGTTTGAATGGAGAGATCAGAATGGTCCCATTCTAACTATTTATAACCGCTTGCGATTGAATCATGTGATGCTGTGGAGATGTGAGTTGTGTTTATAACCATAGTCATAAGTGGACTGTGGCCCCACAGCTGTAGTTGTTTGGCAAAGCGTATCCAATCCACCACAGTGTAGTAGTGGCCTGATACCGCTTACTTCTTGTGACAGGGGACAGCTCACACTCGTCACCGAGCCACTGGTCTGGACAGGTACAAGCGCCACAGGAATATTGAAGTTACATTCAACGACATCCATTTTAGTGGTTCCTACCTGTCTCTGGTTTCTTACTTGACAGTACTGGGTCCTTGTGTATGGCATGGTTGTCATCACATCCTGCCTGGTTCTTTCCCAAATCACATGGCGAGTAATGAGAGCCCTGTACGGAACCATCAAATCCTACGGGATCCTGCTCTCGGCAAACACCGGCAACTGTGGGGCAGGGTAAGATTGAGATTTGAGTACCGGTAGTCTATCCCCAATACTACTGTATAAAATATCTGGATGGTTAACATTATGGTATTCCTATTATTTATTTAGAATGTCATTGGAATAGGAAATCAACTTGAAGTTGTATTGATCTATGTAAGTTGAAAATGAGAGATGAATCTTTTTTAAGAGGTAAGAGGCACCTAGTTTTAGTTTTAGCACCCTCTCCACCTCCACGTTTCAACCTTTATCTACCCCTAATATTAGAGCCTGGATGACCAACAACAAGCTGAGAAATGAACATGGGGCTGCCAATAATGTTGACATTCCAGAAGTAATGATAGTATGATGGAAACCAAATCAGCTGTCAGATGATGAGCTCTGGATTGAGGTTCCATTACATGATGAGCACCTTCATGGATTGCCTGAGAACTGGCAACTCATCTGCACATTTATCTTCTCCCCTCTTTTTTCCATGTTCTTTCACCAAATACCTTTCTCATGTAACACATTGAAACTGTTACTGCACCTGTCCAAAGTTACAATATTTTGATCCAATCTCTTTAGGCAAGAATGCACTGACTTTCCCATAGCATTAGTATCTCTCTGGCCTCCCATCCCTCGGGTATCCCTGGAGATACCAGTGGTGTGAATTTAGCAGGCAGTTCCACACGGTGGCGCTGGATCGACCTAGCTGTGGAGACGCCCCCTCCCAGCTAGATGACTACTCTCTATTATGACATCAGGGACACTATTGAAGAATCTTTCTGGTGTACAATGAATGTGTCAGAGAGTAGTTAAGAGAGTAGTTAGTGTTGTATACTGTGTCTTCCCCTTTGATTACAGGCCACACAAGTTGTGTGTTAGAGTGCCATGTGACTGGCTTGGTAACAAAGCATTCGTAGCTTACACCTAAACACAACCTTCTCTGTAGCAACTGTAGACATGCCTGTCTAAGCCCCAGGAGGGTTTTCATGATGATGGCTGTACTTGAGAAACAATAGAAATGTACATTCACTGAAGAAGAGAGACCACTGCAATCCTAGTGGCAACGTTATCAGTATGAAAGCCACAATACTGGTGTAGGCAATATGTTGCAATAAGTCTTCTTCGGGCGATTTTCCGCCACCAGCATAGCCAGAGGAAAACAGCTTGTTGAAACATGTTACATGTTGTCTCTTTGCGCCTGTATATTCCAGTGTTTTTAATCTACACAGATGCAGTCTTGAGGAACCCTCCTAGGTCCTACGCTCTGGTCATGCCTGCTCCTTCCAACTACCTATAATGTCAGAGTTTGCTCTGTCGCTGGAGGACTTCAGGGTAACACTTACATCAAACATATAGGTATATTCATTATCTCTTATTCAGACACACACACACACACACACACACACACACACTCACTCGGACACACAACAGGTACTGTATTTCCCCTTCTGTACCATGTCTCACTCACTGTCCACTCCCCTCATTTTCTCCACCTAATGTTGACCCTCGCCTTGTCCTCAGACCTGTCCCTGTCATGATCAGACCTACTTTTCTCTCTCTCTCATTTCTCTCTTTGTCCACTTCATGCAGAGTCTGCTGTGTGGACGGCGTGTTGGCATCAGGAACCGTGCTCGGAGGCTAACTGAAGCCCAATTGGAGGGTTACCTCTATCGCCTGACTGCCCCTCTAAAGTACTACCTCACTACCTCACTCCTCAGGTCAGCAACCCATCCCCAAAACACAACTACTGTATAACATGGGTACTGAGAAATACCTTGTGCACTTGAAACTCTTTGTGTAGTATTGGGTCTTTGCCCAACATCTTCTTCACATCATCTCAATGTGATTGTTTTAACATAATCAGTGACCTTTTGTATATATTTTAGAATAAAGACCAAAAAAAACATAGAAATAGTGAGAACATAGCACTTTGGATCAGCACCGGAAAACACTACCGTAGATCAGTGTTATATTACATTCTAATCTACAATGTGGTTCCATAATGCTGTCTACAAGTAGAAGGAAAGAAGTGGAGGTGTCAAGTCTGCTGTTCTGAGGGGAGGCTGACAGCATACTAGTGTAGGGGATGTCTAGGGGAACAGACCCTGCACTAGGGGTTCTGTGGTCTTTTGATCCATCCCAGGATGCAGTCACTGAGTACAGCAGGACAAGCCATAGACAGTCAACAAACTGCTGTGGGACTTCATTCTGGACAGAGAGGAGCAGCCATGCTGGCAACAGACATTCATATCACATGAATGGAGAATGAATGGGGGTCCTGCTGGTAGCCTTCATTAGGATAATCATCTGTTTTATTTAACCACAGGAACTCTTGTGGTTGTGCACCTCTGTCCTGGCTGCAGACAGTTTGTGTTGACATAACGCTACCGCTCATGTTTCCAAAGCGAGAGAGACCATAGTCACTGAACAATGCCCATCCAACCCCCAACTTTAGGACAGCACATTAACACAGTATTTCTTATAGTGCTAGGTTTAAATATTTTTTAATAGTTTTTAAAAATTATGTATATATATGGATTATAAGTGTTTGCCATTTGGGCCTGCTGTTATCCATAGGTTTTGTGGTCATCTTAGGTTCATCTAATGTCAGTGGTGTTATTGTATAAAATGGTCCCCAACAAAATAAACAACATCGTCTCCCATTCTTTTGATTACTTTTACATATTTTTTCCAGGTATTTTTCTTCCTGTGAATCCACACTCTTGAGGGATGACCTACCTATATTGAGGAATCCCTGATACATTTTTATTTGCTTATGAGTGGGAATACTAAAATAACAGTCTCACCATAATCACATCAGCAATACGATCCTCCTTTGATTGGTTAACTGCAACATGGATTGAGGATTGTGCTTAGATTACTCTTTGTTGCTTACAATGAAACTTGACTTTTGTCTAGGGAAAGGACTCTGCACAACTGAGGCCATGTGTTAGATCACTAGACTGCTGGAAGATTAGTAGGCCATAGCTCTAGGGATTCCTGGCACAGGCATCTGGCAGTTTTCACACTTGCTTCATAGGAATCGAAAAGGAAACATAAATTATTATGTTATCCACACCTTGCAAGTTGCATTGATCACACACACACACACACACACACACACACACACACACACACACACACACACATTTTAAATGCACACACACACACACACACACACACCCACACACACGCACGCACGCACACACACACACACACACACACACACACACACACACACACACACACACACACACACACACACACACACACATTTTAATCATTTATTTCTGTCCACATAGAAACAAGTATACAAGGACACAAATACTGAAGGCACAGATGGGATGCATTCACAAACAGACATGGACAATGTCTTTCACATACAAGACTCACGGGTACAAGTAACACCGTCTCCGCCATATTTGGCGGCTGCCAATAATCGCAGAGACAGAGCAATACTTGCTGAGCCTTTTTGCTTCTCCCTTGGACATTCCCAGTAGACGTAGTCCTCTGACAACCAATCTGTGCACATGTCCAAGACTGCCAAATATAAAGACTAATAGAGTACACTTATAGCCTAGCTCTGAGATGGTGTCTACAAGCTGCTGGTATTTCATGACCTTAGTCATGAAGGCTTCCTCTAGGCTTATATCAAAGGTGCATGCTACCTCTAATACAGACACCTCTCTGGACTCTTCATTAACAACAACAACATCTGGTGTGTTAGCAGACAACTGTGAAAAGTGACATTGGTCATTACAGAAATTGAACATGGATGCATTGACACAAGCATGTGTATACATTTTCATGTGTAACACACACACACACACACACACGCACGCACGCACGCACGCACACACACGCACGCACGCACGCACACACACACACACACACACACACACACACACACACACACACACACACACACACACACACACACACACACACACACACACACACACACACACGATGTTTGTTTCCCGCAACTTAAAACAAAACAAAAATGCAGCAAAGAATGTCAGCAAAGCATGTAAGTCGAATGATTAAATAAAATACATTACAAATTAATATGAGAATTAAAACAATGGGTAGGTAGTAGGCTAAACTAATATGGTGAAAGAGCCTCAATCTGAGCCTTGATCTGACAGGAAGGCACACTTGATAAATACGAGAGAGAGAAAAATAATAACCAATCTACCATTATAATTTAAGTCTGATCATTAAAGTGAATTAAATTACAAATGTATGGTGTGTATCTCCTAGTAAAATGGTGTGCACCACCAACTGTACATTTCACAAGACTTCCTCTGCCAACATGAGCGCCAGCCCAGCGCCAGTAGGTGTGTCGCCCAACCAAAGGTGAGACAGGTGTGGCTCGTCTGTCCATCGGGTCGCACGTCTGCTATAAAATGTCTCCTACCAAACCCACTCGGAGCGTTGACATGTCGGGTCGTGGAGCGAACTCTGTCCTGTTACTCTGATTACATTTGTCCGCAGCAAGTGGTAAGTAACTGATGGCATTCTTTCTGTCATTATAGATCGACCTACGCATGATTGTATTCAATACGTTTTGGCCATTTTGTGTTAGAAAGCTTTATCAATATTTGTGTTTTGATTAACAATTAGCGCAATAGGAAGACTACTTTTAGAGACACTCTCCCTGTAGAAGTTGAAGCTAATCTTGCTCTTAAAAATAGCTACTTAAAATAAAAAGTCTTAATTTACACTCTTCGGACCTCCCTTTCTAACGACTTTTTCTTTTCCTCCTTTATTCTATTCATTATTATTATTATTATTATTATTATTATTATTTCGATATGATAAATAGCCGTTGAAGTTGTACACAATGTTGACCCACTGTGCCCTAAAGTGTGTTTGTCGAGATCATTAAGTAACGTCTTCCAATCTGCATACCTTGCTGATGCCATGTATATCCTGTGTATCCAGAAAAACTGGAAATCATTTAATGTTGAAAAGTTGTCCTCAGAGTTGTCTGTTCGTTGTTTTTACAAGTATCAAATGTCATGCATTTGCAATTGAATGCACCTGTACCATAAGTAGTAGTAGGTAGTAATCATTCACAATAATGTTGTTTTGCATTTTCTTTTTGTAGATTCAAGCCTATATCTGTGTGCAACAGGCATGCATCAAATAGATTAAATTGAATTGCATCGACATATTTGATAACAATGTAGGCCTATATAGACGGTAGAGGCAACTAAATTACAACTGGCATATGTCATGGGGTGTAATTCCACCTGGAATAGAGAAAGTAATTAAAACCAATAAAATGCCAATACCTACCTTTTCATTTCCCCATTCTCTTTCTCTAGAAATGGCCATGGAGAGCAGTGGGAATGCATGTGACTATAGCCACAATGTTACCTTCTTCTATGAACTGGTTAATAAGACCATTACTGGAGAATGGAGAAAACGGGACTTTGTAGTGGTGGGACTCGGCCTGTTGGTCTGCCTCATTGTCATTCTGGCCAACATGATGGTAATGACAGCCATCTTTATCAACCGACGCTATCATTTCCCCATCTACTACCTACTGTGCAACATGGCAGCTGCAGACCTCTTTGCAGGTCTTGCCTATACCAATCTTATGTTTAACACCGGGCCCTGGACCATACAGCTGTCGAAGCACCAGTGGTTTGTCCGCGGGCTCCTGGTTGACGTTAGCCTGACTGCTTCTGTGGCCAACCTGCTGGCTGTGGCGGTGGAGCGGCACCAGACCATCGTCACCATGCAGCTACACAGTCAGATGTCCAAACGCAGGGTGGTGCTGCTCATCATCTGCATCTGGGCTGTGGCCATCGTCATGGGCGTGGTGCCCATTTACTGGAACTGCGAGTGTGATCTGGATAACTGCTCCACCATAGCTCCCTTGTTGAGCCGACGCTACCTCGTATTCTGGGCTTTGCTCAATCTTCTGACCTTCTTCATCATGGTGGCCATGTATACCCGCATCTTCATCTACGTGCGGCGCAAGAGCCAGCGCATGTCCCAGTTCACCAATGAGCTTGACAACGAAACTGTTGTCAACCTGATGAAGACCATCTCCATGGTTCTGGGTGAGTGTGGTGGTGATGGTGGTAGTAGTAGTAGTAGTAGTATGTCCAATATCTAAGTTTGGATTTCTTGTCAGTGAATTAAGGCTTATGAACTGCATCCATTCAAGTTCGGCATGAAGACACTATCACAGTATGAGTCACATGACGTACATGTAAGCTTATCTGTGTAATCCATCAATCAGCCACCATGTCCGTATCCCCAGACTGTTCCAGTCGGAGCGGCGTTGTCACACAGTCATGACATGCTAGTTTCCAGTTTACATGTTTGTAGGATCCAGACCCGTCCTAGAGACACAATCCCTAAATGTGCTCTGCTTTCGCCAGCATAGCAGAGACCTAACACGCTGTAATGCGATTGAGATAGTGAGTGTTGACACTCCATTCACATATACTTAAGCATTCCTCATACAGTAACTACAGACACTCAAAGGTATTTCAACTCTCTCTAACCTTGTTTGAACTTTCTCAATCAAATCTCCAGGCGGATGTGGTGCTTACCAAATCAGCTTGATGTCACACGTGTCATTTATCCAACAATCAATCATGAATCATTCCTAAAATTATTCACTTCCACACACCTTTTCACACTTGTTTATTGCTCATTTATCTACAGTGTTCTGTTTAAGTGGTAGGTGGGTAGGTAAGGTAAAGGTAAGCCTAATGGACATGATGGTGTGTTAATTGAGTACTTGGTCATTAAATGAACATGATCCCTTTCTCTCTCTCGTTTATCATCTCCTCTTCCTCCTTTCCCCATCTCTGCAGGTGCATTCGTGATCTGTTGGACCCCAGGCCTGATGACTCTGTTACTGGATGGACTTCTGGGCAAATACAGCCATGCAGTGAAATATGAGAAGTACTGCTTGGTTCTAGCTGAGTGTAACTCTCTGGTCAATCCCATCATCTATTCGTTACGGGACAAGGAGATGAGGAGGACGTTTAAGCGGATCCTCTGCTGCCTGTGCAGAAGGGGCAGTGACCAGCAGGGTGATCAGTCCTCAGTGATCAGTCCTGCCCCATTTGATAAGGTGCAACCAGAGGTACAAGACATTTCCATTGGCAAGTTCAGCACAGTGCAACTTTGAAAACATCTAACAGAAGAGAATATTTTCTTTGCCTCAAACACTGGCATTGGCTATGGCATATTCCCTCCCCTTGATTCACTGATAGTAATTGATATCTCCATCTAAGATGGACAAGATGGTGGCTCTGCTTGTCCTGTCCTGTGGTGCATTTCTTTGAATTCCTCCGTAGTATCTGTGAACACAAAATATTGTAACAGACTTATTGAAAGTCATAACAGTGGCATGTCAGTGTCTCACATCACTATCAATGTGGATGTTTTTCACTGAATGCTCCAGATATTTGCTCGGCTGCTACAAAAAACATTTTCGGTCTGCTATCATTACACAATCAAATTTGGTTAAAATGTAATGAGTCCAAAACTAAAATATAATGTTTTGATGCACATAAAGTATAATAAATATGTAATGGCGGCACACTTCCTGTGTTGTCTTCTTTATTCTTGCTCCTCTATACCCTCTCCTTTTGCTAATGCTTGCCTTATTGTGTATTTGTAAATAATAGGGGTTTAAGAATATTAGTTAAGTGATAGTAGTCTGTCTCTCCATCCCCACAGGAAAATATAGGTTGTGCCATGAAATCAGAGGAGGACAAGGCCAACTCTGCTCTACAGACAATCTACAAGCCACTTCCTCCAGAGAGCTGGACTATGCCTGGAGCCATGGAAAGATGATGGCTAGCAAAACCCACAGCCTACACAGGGGGCATGAACTTAATGGGATCAAAATAGGTCATCTAGCATGTTGAGTTGACAAAATGAAAAGTTATCTTTGGAACAACATGGTAATCTCAGTCACTCAAATGGTAACCTGTTTACCCATTCTTGTAAATGCTAATCATTTTTTGTTGTTTGTACAAACATTGTCTTTGTTTATCTGTAAATGTGTTACATACTGGCATGTTACTTAAGACTACCTCCATATTCTTTTTGTATATTTTGTAATACATTATAAAAACCCAGACTAAATGTAACATTTTTTTGTACATGATTCAAATGTCCTGTAAGAGGTCCTAATGCCATATCTTGTTGAAGTATGCATTGGGCTTTTGAGTGCCAAATATTCACTTTGCCAGAATACTTAATTAGGTAAAATGCCATCAAATTGTATAATGTTGTTTAACTTTATTATGCTTAAATGTCACAAGAGCATAGATAGTGACTAAAACCATTATAATTAAAACAGTCAACTCCCCCAAAATAACCAACCTCCAAATAATGAAAATCACACTAAATTATTTTATTAGTTTTCTAAGGAACACTACAACTTGTCATATTCTTCCTTTTCTTTTGTTTGACTCTTTCTAGGACAATTCTAAAGTTGAGGTATAAAAGGAGTTCATACAGACTCACAAGTCTGAAAACAGTGGGGTTTATATACAAGAGAAATGGAGAGACAGAGGTAGAGAGAGACAGGGGGGGGGGGTAAATACAAGGGTATGTGAAGAAGAGGGGAGATACAAAGATAAACAAATTGACCAACGGGTTAAAGGATCATCTGATTTGGTGCTGGAGAATTCAAACGTGGTAATTTTGTCTCAACCTGTATGGTAGATGGCAGAAATTGTATATTCATCTGTGGCTCTGTACTATTATTACAAATACTGGGAGGACAAACATGAATTAATAGATAGGGAAATAGCACCAACCAATAATAATACAAAAATAACAACCACAATTTGAAGCATGAGTAGTTACGGATATTTTAAAAAGTTTTTTTTTTGAAAGATCCAGTCTTTCTCCTGTTCTGTAGAGGTAAGGGCAGAGGGGCGCCCCCTGTCTTGGGAAAAGGACCAATGTCTGCTCCAGAAAAACACTAACACTTATTTAGATCTGAAACATTCTCATAGAAATAAGCAATACAGGAGTTGTGCCACCTTGGTGGAACCCTCACCATATTGATCCTACCCATCCAATCCTTTCAGAGCTGCCTAGGGACTAGCAGTGGTTTCTGGACCAGAACCCAATTTGGCCTTAAGTCAGTCCTTTTCCAGAATGCAATGAACAATAAGTTACAAATCATTCATGATACATTTTTTTTTAGCTAGATGGCCTGCAAAGTCTGGCATTAATTTGGAGGTTATTGCTAGAATGCCTTTTTAACAAGATGGAATGGGAATTCTCACAGCACCAAACAAACAACTTCAGGCCCATAAAACCCCACATTGAAACCCAATTAACAAAGTATTCAGATAACCATAAACCCCCCAAAAAACACTTTACCCCAACCCAGCAGAACAATAAAGGCCAAAGAAACCAGGCAACTCACCCAAAAGGAAAGAAAAAAAAGTTTTATAAAAGAGAAACACACTGAAACATTCCACAATCTGTACAGTGACATCCATTTACGACTGGTATTAAAAAAAACAAAAAAATAAAAAGGGGGGGGGGGGACGACGACAACTAATTTGGTGTACTGATAGCATTATTTGTTAGATATAGCCTCATGAAATGTTTATAATATGTAACAGCAAACAAGGACACAGTAATCTGGGTAATACATTGATCAAAGCATAAAGGCTCTTCAAGAGTTGTTTCTGTAACATGTATTAACAAAGCCTCAATTTACATTTCAATGTTCGTAAGTCTTTGTTTAATATAGATTTTTTTTATTTATCAAAACGAGTGTTAAAGAAAACAAAAAAAGAATGAAAAAGGAAACACATCTGACCAATTCTTATTTGGCTCCAGACCACCTGTTTAAGTTGTAATAAACTCAGTGCTGCCTTTTTGGTAACAGTTAGGAAGAGAAAAGCCCTTGCTGATCGGCCAAATCAACCAAAGGTACCATTTTTACCAGCGGATGTTATAAGATGGATAAAAGGGGGAGAACAACATGCCTTCCCATGGAATGGCTGCTCAACTGCACACAATACAATCAATCAATTCTTAAGCACAGGTGTGACAGACATGACAGACATGACAGCCCCCCCCCACCCCTCCCACCCCCAAAATGAAGTAACATGAGACAACACCATACACAGAAAGACACAGAAAGTACAAATAGACTTCCTCCTCTCCCCCAAACAGAAAATTTTGGCTTTTAACCAAACATATTGTGAGACATATCATAATTACATTATTGATAACGGTATTTTTGGTTTTGGTACAAGACAAGTTGTAGTGTGTTTTATCTGTTGGCCTGTGATCTCACAGGTTTCAGGTTATGAGCAGATCCTAGAAGAGCCCTGTCTAGCCTCCCATTAGCAGGTGGAAGTCCCCTGTCCACAGTTGAAATACACCAAATAACTCAGAGAAATGTAACGGGGCACCAGCCAGCATGATGACGGAGACTCAAGAACTCTGTACATACAGCATTACAATGCATGATGCATGTATTCCTTTTTGGTCTTTGTCATTTATACCCTTTCTTTTTGCTAATAAAAGTGAAGCTAAAAAACTTGAAGATGAACTGAAAACCATCACTTAACACTTAAAAGCCTACATGCATGGAAGACAGTCACATATATTTTTTTTCATGTCACATTATATCACTGGCCCAAACTCCTTCCACCCATCTCTCCTAACACCACTGTTAAGTTCTATTTAACTACTTTTATTTGGTGGCTGGTGCATTCTTTGTGAAACAGCATTAGAAAAAAGGCTACAATCAACTAAAATTAGTTGACAGAAAGAGATAAGTAAAGTCTACAAACCATCTACTTAAGCTGTTGATGACTAGCCACAGGGGGGCTGTTGAGCCAATCACCCTAACATAATAGAGGATAATTCAAATCTCCCCTCTGCCCTCTCCCTCCATCCCTCCATCCATCTTCCTCAGTCCAATCCTCAGACCCAGAACCTAACTCCTAAAACTACTGTTACCAGATAGGTGCGCCTGTAAAAAGGTGCAAAGGTTTGTGCTTGACAGATCCAAAGTATATATCTACTTTCCATAAAAGAGGTGGTAAAAGAGGAGGGGTGTGTGTGGTTGTGTCTG
This sequence comes from Nansenia antarctica, assembly GCF_963989245.1. NCBI lineage: Eukaryota > Metazoa > Chordata > Actinopteri > Argentiniformes > Microstomatidae > Nansenia > Nansenia antarctica. The sequence continues at coordinate 66,060,002 of NC_137675.1, read as the reverse complement.
AGCATATCTGACCTATAAAGCACTACAAATCCTCCCCAAAATTAAACATCAAGCGATAAAGGATGGAAGATACTACGGTGTCTTAGCGTTTAGTTGCCAGAGGTCGTTCTCGGAGGAACCGAAGGGGTGACAACTATCAGGGCAGCACTTTGGTACAAGCAAGGTGTGAGCAGAGCTCTCTCTAGTGACCTGCATCACCGTGGTGCCTGGCGAGAGCGAGTGACTGGTAATCACATGTCAACACCAGTGCTTCATGAGGCAGTCACACAGTTTACCAGAGCAAAGGGTCTAGGCTCCCCCAGTGAAGGATGAGTGCAGAGGTCAATACAACATGGACAGGCTGTGAATACTGGGTGGAGTTAAGACGTGCATATACACAGGTAATGTACAGACATCATGACCACCGACACAGCCAGGTTAGGGATTTCCAAAAGGTCCTTGAGGTGAGGGAATGCCTGGGTCTTGTAGGTCACGTTCAATCTGAGAATGAAGGAGCCTCCAGACGTTTCAAATTCAATAGTAGGGTGGAGGGCAATTCCTTCCATCTTCTGTTCGGCTGTCCGTTTCACGGTCCACAGAAGTGTAGAAGAGAGAGTGTGTGTGTGTGTGTGTGTGTGTGTGTTTGTTTGTTTCGGTGTGTATGTGAGCAGGTACATGTACAAACTGGCATGGGTGTCCAGTCCGGAGTTGGAAAGTGGAAGATTGTGGCAGAGGGAAGCCTAGTGATCAGAGCAGACCACAGCAGAGTGTAGAGTCAGGGAGGGGGCTGGGGGAGGAGGGGGCAGGTGGAGGGGGGAGGGGTACGATGGTGTCTCAGTTGGAGGTGTCAGAGTGGACGCTGCAAGGAGGACCAGGTGGCGAGGTGACAGAGGGGTTGGTGGTGTCCTGCCAGCTGTTGTTAGCCTACAACAAAATTCAAGAACAGGAGAGAGAGAGAGAGTGAGAGAGAGAGAGTGAGAGATGGTACATGGATGAATATTGTACGTCAGTCTTGTATGATGGACAGAAATCATGATGGATAAATGTAAAGGTTTTATATTAAGGGTCAAAAGCTGTAAACAAAAGGAGACAAATAATAGACAGCACTCACATCCAGGCGGTGAGGGGTGTAGAGGGCGCTACCTGACAGCTCCTCATAGCCGCCCGTCAGGTGTGTAGCATGGTGCAGGGTATCCACCTATCAGAAACAAGAGGGTGTAAGCTAAATAAAAACACCAGGATACACAGGCGCACGCACTCGCACACCAGGGTTTCCGTTCGAAAAAAATTGTGCCGGTCAACGTGTCCGGGAAGATTTCAATTTACCGGACAAACGTGAGATATTCCGGTCATCATATTAAAATATAATATAGCTGTTTGTCGCGGTGATTACTGTTGTGTAGCCTATAGTATATGCCGTTTAATGTCTATTTCTCATCCGATACGATTAGATGCGAGCTATATAATAAATATAATAATATTGGCTAAATATAATAATATTGGCCAGCGCTGAACGCGCGCCACACTGGGAACTGAACAGACTGCATCGATCAATGAACGGACTCCACATTACGTTAACTGAAGTCTGTTAAATTGTTTGGGATTAATTTTCTATTTTCTCTTTCCAGTTTTACCCTTTTTTATCAATAAAACAACGTCATTTCTATAACTAGGTCTCGCTGGTTGGGAAAGCATTTAGTTTAGCTGCCTGTCAAATCATACTTAATCGGACTCGCGAGTATGACAATGAGGAGAACATAACTGTTTATTGAGAAACGATTGATAGGCAGGCTGGGATACGTATATAAAGAAATACCACAATGTCTAGATTTATAACATTTTATTGAAAAGTGCAAGAGGTTACATGTAGGCTTCTGGCGTGACACGGCTAGCCTAATTTCCATTCATATGCCTTTTATCAGATAAAATAAAATAGAAGAAAACTCTTTGAAAATAAATAGGCTTTAAATGAACTTAACTGCTTTCAGTAGCTCAGTCAGTCCCACATACTGATGACATGCGATGCCATTTTTTGCCATGTGAAATGCAACTGAGAGTGCAGCTTATTGTTAGCCGTTTCATTAGCCTGCTCACAGTGGCCTTTCATAGCGGTTTGCTGTTGCCTCAAACTGACCGCCGATATGTGCTCACTGCACCGACTGTGATCAGTGAGACATTCTCATATTCGCTATGCTATATTATGCTCCTCTCGTGAATCCGTTATTCCTCCCCGATTTTTTGCACGGTGAGCAGAACATTTTTCCTTCCCCATCTAAACGCAGCCAGGGGAAATGTTCTTTCCATTCAACTCGGAACCCTCGAGACTTTCTGGCTGGAGGAGCCACTACCTCCATCTCTTCAGAGTCAGACTTCTCCTCAGACTCATTGTAGCTTGGTTTCATGAAGTAATTGTTAAGCTTACTTTGTCTTGCCATGTTTACCTCTCGCGCGCTATGGTGCACTTTGAGCTGCAACGTTTGCAGGTTAAAAGCAGGGTTGCCAGATGGGCCGGGTTATCGCCGAATGGGCTACTGGGTTTAGCGGTAATAGACTGGTTAGGCTGTAAAATCCCATCTGGCAACCCTGCCACCGCTGTTTCGCGGAGTCATCATCATGCCGGCGTCAAATCATATAATAATAAAAGAAATATATAGCCTATATATTCGTCTTTTTTAATATAGAAGGAATCAGAATGTGACAATTAAACTTTAGCGAATTGTATTCAAATTGTGCTTAGAGGGAATTATTTTCACCGGACATTATGACCGAAGAGGTTTCAATTTGTCGGACTTCAATAGATTTTACCGGACAAAGACCGGTAATTACCGGTTAACGGAAACCCTGTCGCACACACACACATATAACCACCCAGTTTTTGCATCAGAACATATTCTCACACAAACAAAGGAGGAACAAGGAACTAAAGCTTCCACAAACCTCTGCTGTATCTGTAAATGCAAATCAGCATCACCCTTGACTGCTCTCCCTAATTTCTCCCTTTGTACTACAACCATTTCACCGTGGGCTCATATCCACCACTGGAATATCACAATTCTCTATCATCTCATGGCTGCTGTCATACACCATCTCTTGGAGTGACAGCTTTACAGTCAATATCCGTTAGTGTTAACTGTTCAGACAAGGCATGAGATGAAATGACATGATCTCACCATCCATTGTTAGTTCTCTATTCTCAGTAGCTATTGACCGGTAGGTAGATACTGTGGTATTACTGGTCTCTTGGACTCTTTAGGACGCCAGGCTGACTACAGCAGAAATCTGTGGATCCTCTGAGGGACGACATAAGTGTGCAAGTACACATTAAATCCAGGACGGTGGATGGGGGACGGGGGACAGGGGAAGGGGGGGGGGGGGTGGAAGGGATGTATGTATGGAGAGGAGGAATGTCTGGGTGGGGTGGGGGGGTTACACCAAGGACTAAACTGAACAGCACAGGGGGTTATGGAAGGTCTGGAGATGGAGAGGGCCGTGTGCACCATGAGACATTTGTGCAGGGTGGAAAGGGGCAAGTACCACGGGGTCAAGGGAGTTAGGGGTTGATGCTAGGGCAGGGTCTAAGGTGGGGTCACAGCCAGGAGGTGCTAAGAACAGGTATCTAAGGATGTTTAGGTGGCTGGGTTTGTAGGGGGGGGGGGCATTGAGGCAGGCTTTGCAGATGTCCTCAGTGCCTACCTGCGGCTGCAGAGAGGGGGTGATGTTGAGACCCTCCCCGTTGAGTGAGCGCAGGCCAAGGTAGGCGTCGCCTGTGTGAGACAAGCTGTATGACCCCGATGACCCTGCAGGCAACACACGCAGCCAATCGGTGCCAGGGTCAGAGTTCATCAGGGGTCATGTACACTTGCTTTGCAAAGGAACAGTCACACCCTATGATCTGATCCGAGCAACTTCTTTAACATGAGCGTCACTGATCACGGTCATGGCATTCTGAATGGGTGAGCCATGAGTAGAAGCGATGGAGAAAAAAAAAGGACTTGGAAATTCTTTCCAATACCAAAACTGACCAAACTGGGACGTCAAAAAATATCGACTCATGTAGTGTCAGGATACGGTTTATCTCTTCAACATTTCAAGTCATACAGTAGCATGATACCACGACTCCTTCACTGGCTGTTATCAGCCTCCAGTGGTTTACAGCGGAGGAGATTCAGCATGGAGGTAGCAACAGGGAGCTGATCATGACATGGTCCTTCTACAGGTCACAATGACTGAATGATCACCTACCTGCTCCTGTCTGCTTCCTGAGCAAATAGGGGTAACTGTTCTCTGTGTGTGTGTGTGTGTGTCTGTCTGTCTGTCTGTCTGTGTGTGTGTGTGTGTGTGTGTGTGTGTGTGTGTGTGTGTGTGTAAACTGACTGTGTGAAGCGTGCTATACATGAAGACAGCGCAAACAGAGTATTTGAGGTGCTTGCAGAAATGAAAAAAAAAAGAAGTGACATGTCTTTATTTTGAGGATGAAAAATGGAAGATGCAAGAGTGGATGTCAAAGGAAGTGGTGAAAACTGCAGAATGCTTACAGGAATTGTGGTCTGATGGGGAGGGGGGTGGGGTCATTTCCTAGTAGCGATAATAGTTCGATAAAATATGGCCATAAGCTAACACAAGCATAACAATAGAACATTCATACCGGAAACGCATTCATTAGTAGTAAAGTGCTACAGAGCACATGGCTGAGAATAATGGTCTACAGAACTAGCAAGGATACTTCATTGCTACTACCTATAAGGTGCACACTCCCCGACGAGTAAGCAAAAAAAAAACTGGTAAATCCAGACATTCATCTCCTCCCAGCCAACCGCTCTTCAACTAGTTCAAGACTCAATAAAGACTTGCTCTATCAAAGATTCAATGAGAGCAACACCAAACAGGGCAGACAAGCAAAATGGAAGAACGAGTCTGATGGAGAGCCAGCCAGCCACAGACAAGACAGAGAGAGGCAGGCAGGTAGGCAGGCAGGCAGGCAGGCAGGCAGGCAGGCAGGCAGACAGACAGACATTGTCCTTCTGACTGTGACGTTCGTATGTTTCAGTAGTTCTCTTCTGTGTTTGTATGATGAGTTGAACTTTTTAGTGTCATAAAAGCATTGACCTGATGAGGGTGATGGTGTGGATGAGGTGGTGGGGGGGGGTGGGGGCACACGGTACCTGAGTTGGGCGTCGCCGGAGAGTTGGCCTGGCTAGCCTGCGCTGAGACGCTGGCAGCATCCACCGCTGTTTTAACGGCGTAGAGGTTCGCTTCCTCCTGGAACTTACCAATGTTCTTCTTGTACCGTATTCTCTTGTTGCCGAACCAGTTAGAGACCTGGGGGGGAAGGGGTACACACGCACACAGACACACACAGACACACACACAGACAGACACACACACACACACACAGAGACACACACGGTTAGTGCTGTTGACAGACAGCAGCAGCAACAGAGCTACGGACGAGGCTGTGAGCTCACCTGAGAGACGGTGATGGCACACTTCTTGGCCAGCTCCTCCTTGGCCTCCTCGCTGGGGTAGGGGTTGGACAGGTGGGAGTAGAAGTACTCATTCAGCACCTCTGTCGCCTGCTTGTTGAAGTTACGCCTCTTGCGTCTGAGGCACAAACGAGACGAACGAGTCAGTCAGGGGGATGACGTAGAATGTGTTTTGTGTTTAGTATTAGCGCTACATGTACAGCAATTATACAAAGGCTGTCTGGGAAATTCCAAACAGTCGGACAGACACAGACCTGGCGTCGAGGAAGCGAGAGCGCAGGATCATGACGGCCTCGCAGGTGCTCTGCTTCAGCTGCATCTGGATGGAGCTGAACTTGCGGTGGATGATGGCCACCATGCGCTCGATCTCTTTGGGAGAGATGGGCCGTGTGCGTGACTGCTCCCTCAGTAGGTTCATCACATGGTTGGTGAACTCGCTGCATGCCTGGAGTAAGGAGAGAGAGGAGAGAGAGTGACGATCCAGTCAAGAGACAAGAAACCTGCCCCCAAGGGTAGATCTTTAGGAATGAATATGAATAAAACTTTACATAATCATTTGGTGAGCGAGCTCGGACAAGTTTAGCCCATTACTTACCACCACCCCCCCCCCCCCCCTCCCCTCCATCCCCCGCTCTCACCTGCTCGTATTTCTCCATTTCAGAGTGGTAGATCCCACGGATCTGGGTCAGTTTGGCTCTGTAGTCCAAGTGCTCGATGCTGCTGTCATTGGGCGACCCTCCTGCCGCTGCTGCAGCTGCGGCCGCCGCTGCGGAGCCTCCGCCCTTCTCTGGGCCTGACACGCCCTCCGCCAGCAGCATGTTGTCCAGGCGCATGATCTGGGGATCTGGGGGGTCCTCCTCATCCACGCCCCGGATACTCAGCACTGGAGAGGAGTCACAGGAATCACACAGGCAGGCAGAAACAACATTATTCACATTAACTGTCATTCTCAATGCTGCACTGCACAGTGGAGACTGTTTAAAATGTTGCAAACACCACATTAATTCTGCCAAAGAGTGACATTATTCTGGGTTTCGGGGACTGCAAGGGAGGACACTCTATCAATGCTAAATTTCAAGGAGAAGTGCAAAGCTGTCAAAACACCAGTCAAGTTGCTCCCCAGAGTCACTGCCCTGGGATCTTTAGTGAATTCTAAATGAGCCTGCAGTTGCCCTGTTCCGACAGCAGAGGGCAGTGTGGCCCCTCGGTGGCAGGCTGCTGGAATGTGGGGCTCATGAGGCATGGGGATAGTAATAGGAGTGCATGTGCTGTCACTATGAGCTCCACTGGCCATAAGTACAGCTTTCAGCCGCTCCACTCCACCAGTGTATTAAACCAGGACCTCTGTCAGCCTCCAGCCATGCACTCATCTCTCTCTCTCTCTCTCACACAAACACACACACACACACACACACACACACACACACACACACACACACACACACACACACACACACACACACACACACAGTGCAGTCTCTCTCGCACAGAAACACAAGTTTCAACTAACAGCATATGCGAGTCAGTATGCAAGTGTGTGTTGGATGTCATGGTGAAGCCATTGTCCGTTTTTTAAATGTGTTGTTGTGGGTCAACAAAAGAGCAATGTATTTCACTGTCATCACCAACAACACCATGAATGGGCATCTATCACAATAGGTGATAGTCAAAATGTAGCCAACACTTGACCAGCATTGTGCATTTATATTGGTATCAAGCCATTCACCATTTACGTCAGATTTTATGATGTAGGGCCCAAGGTAGGTAACATGCTCAAATTGCACCAAGGCAATCTAGGCATCTAAACAGCAGGAGAAACAGACGTGTGTTTGAGTAATTGATGGACGCAGGCAATAGGGATGACAAGATTCATTACAAAAGAAATGTTAATGTATTTATTGCCGCTTACACACTTTGAGATTCAACATTGGGGATTATGTAGCCTAAGCCAATCAAAAAATATCATCAAAGGTGTTTTTTTTGTTGTTGATGTTTTTTGCTTCTGCCACAAGAGCATGGCCATAACAGAATCACTGAATAGACAGACATCAGACTCCACAGGGGGAATAAGTAGGACAGCATTTAGACTAGAGGTGAGAGAGAGACATCTGGAACTTTACTGCATTAATGCCATGACTAGCAGCTTGCGGAAAGCATATTCTGTCCAGCAGAAAAAACACAAGACAAATCTTGTTTTAGTAAAGGAGTTAGTTAACACTGCCCTAGTCCTTTGTTTCACTTTAAACTGCACCAGAACTATTCTGCCAAGTACCCCATCCCCCCTTCAAAGGTCTCCCTTCTCTAACTTCTCTCCAACTTTCCCTCCTTTTTTATAAACTCCCCTTCCCTCCTTTTTTTTTTCCTCCCCTGCTTGTTGCTCTTTTTTCCTGTTCCCTCTTGCCTCTGACTCCCTCCACTTAGCTCCTCTCTCTTGCTCCCCCTTCACAGAGTCACATTCCTTCTCTGTTGCTCCCCCACTCAGGGCCCAGGAATGCAGCAGACCCAGCCGACTGAACTAATGACCCCGATTGGCCCATCCCTCTCCCTCTCTCCCTTTCACCCTCTACCCTTCAGTCACTCACAAAGCACTACTTTAGTACTTAGGTAGAGAGTGCTTTTATAACGTGTATGCACCTACAAGCCTATACTTTAAGTCCCACTAAGTGTTAAGAAGTTTGGTGTGCGTCTGAGTACATGAAGTTGGATGATTCATCTGTGCTTCACTAAGTTTGGGGCTCTCTCTCTCTCTCTCTGTGTGTGTGTGTGTGTGTGTGTGTGTGTGCGTGTGGAAGTCCGTCTGGGCGGTCCTGTCCCAGACACAGACTCTGCTCCAGACTGACTACTTCCTGGCCCAGCAGAGCGGGCAGGGTAGTGGAGGAGAGCGCCGTCTTTAGGTTTGCCATATTCATACATGGGGATTGAAAAATTTGACCTACAGTCAAGAGGGCAAAACTGTAGGCCTTCCACCTCTCCTCCTCCCCCCCACTACTCATTATGGCCCCCAGCTGTAGCCTAATGCCCTTAGATTCCCCTAATTACTCCAATTAAGCTGTGATTTCTGACAATTACACTCACACAGTCTGGAGTGGGGGGGGGTTAGGGCTATTCAGAAGAGTTGAGATACAGCGAAGAGCCGGTGACACAAGTAAAACAATCATCGTTGTAAACACACCTAGTAAGCCTATACATGAACATCGTAGTAGCCTATAAGCCTATGAATGCTAATCTGATACTATGTTCTAAGGCATACCCATTTGCCCATCAGACAAAATGCGTAATTCTACTAAGTACGTGTATAATGTTTCGGCAATGTTTTCCAAAACCCCCCCATAAAAAAATAGGGAGCTGTTGGAAGGCCCACAAACTATATGCGTAGCTGTTAAAACCACATCATTACGGACCTGCTACCACCCTAAGGCAGGTTGTGTGGCATTGAGAGACAGAGCGAGCAACCCATACTATGAAATATTCAGGGTATCCAGCTGGGTTTCGACTGCATACATAATCACTCTCATTTCTGCACAGGCAATATCGCAATGGTGTGCAGTGCAGTGCAGGTACAATACATGTGTGGAAGTGTAGGGGAAGTCTAACTAACAGTGCAGCGCTGTATATTAAACGGAATGTCTACAGTACATTAGAGAGACGAACCCCAAAACAGATTCGGTATATCATTGCTCAGCTCACAGCACATGCTTTATCCTCATCTGTCTATTCTCTCTCTCGCATCCCCTTTTCACTCTGGCCTCTCTCCGCCCCCCCCCCCCCCCCCCCCCATATCCCCTCCCCCCTCCGCACCCCCCAGCACCCCCCTCTCTCCCTCTGTTCTCCATTTCAGTCGAGTTCTCCATGTGAGCCGCAATCCCTCATGCTGTCAGCCCCCCCCCTCTCTCCCTCTCTCTGTAGACAGACAGGATTAGCATTTTAATTGCATCAGCTCCCTTGGGTATTCTCAGCCTTTCACTGGGAGAGAGCGAGAGAGCAGGAGAGAGGGAGAAGGGAAAAAGAAAAAAAAGGTAAGAAGAGGGTAGAAGGAGAACCAAGGAGAATTGGAAAAAAAAACAAGGAGTCACAAGAGGAGATATAAAAACAGGGAGAGAAAGCGAGAGAAACTGTGAGAGACAGAGGGAAAAAAGGCAAAAAAAGACTGGATGCAGGAGTAGAGGTGCAGTGGAGAGAATACAGTGTGATAACACATACACAATCATCCTACAACTACAGATTGAAGACTGAGAAAGATGTTTTGCAATTTAAAAAAATGCTAACCTACAAGCACAAATAAACTCCACACAAATCTAAGGCAAAACTAAAAACACGAAACTCAACAAAGGAAAAGAGCACACATTCTGTGGCATGGATCTGGAAAATAACATTGACAACCAGAAATGGCAGATTGTTTAAACTTTTTTGAGGGGGAGAAATGCAGACTTGGTACAAACGTCTGAGCACAATTTCCACTGCTTCACACAGCAGAGCGTTCCACTATGGGTACTAGGTTGAACACCTCTCTGTCTATGAAAACAGACTCATGAGTGCTCTAGTTCCATCAGAGAGGACTGTAAACTGACTCTTGGGCACAGGAGGAAATTGAAGATGGTTACTGAATCCAAGGGTTGAGTGGATTCAGATCCTGTGTGTGCTGCATGGGGGCTGAGCAGCCATTTGACGGAGTCAGAGTCTAGTACAGTCAGGAGGAGGATTCCCTTGCAGCAATGCTATCTATCTCCCCCTGACACACGCTCACATGGCCCTGGTAAACAAGCTGTTCAGATTCACAGTCATGTGACATAGCCTAACCACAATCACAGGTGAGGCATCTGATGATGAAGGACATCTTCACATGACTATTAATGAATCCATTATTTTTTTTGGATCTGCCTTCCGCTAAATGTAGGCTTACAGTATTATTGAGCAAAATTATATTCCGCTGCATATTCTGCTTCAGACTGACTTCCTTACTCTATCCTTTGATGGTGTTTTTGGTGGAGGGGAGTAAGCTTAGGAATCCATGAGTCAGTTCCTGCTTTAAGCAGCTCAGGCTAATCAGCATCTGTTCGGAGCTGTTTACTAAAACCCTGTTGCACGCACCCACAGGTCCACACACAGGCGCGCACACAGAAAAAAATCTGTCTTACAGCAACCGAAGCTGGTATGCCCTCAGAGATTACAAGTCGCCTTATCAAAAGACTGGCATATTTTATAAATAAATACTCTGAAACGCGTTTCCACAAGCACTTCCCTCACCTTTCCTTAACTGAATATGACTGGACATTGGGAAAATAATGACACCAAATGAAATCACACCCTGGCTACTTTTCACTGTCTCTACCTAGCTACACTGATCCATCGTAAACCAATCTCCTCTTTCCTTTGCACCAGATGTGATTCTCTCATTCTATCAGAGGCCATGTCCAAAGCTGCGTGTGGCTCCTCTCAGGCACTAGGCAGTAGGTAGGGAATGTGAATGTGAATGTAAAGACAGTGTCTTGGTTTCAGTTCTATATTTACTACTACCGGTACTTGATTCTTGGACAGTGATGACTCGTAATTAAAGGGAACAAAAATATGAGCTGTCATTAATTACCCCCCCCCCCCCCCCCAATCAGTTGTGAACCCACATTGTAGTCTAGGACTCTGATATTGAGAAAAACATGATTCTACTACCGTGAGGGGAAACGTTTGTGCGGCAAATTTACAGTAGCTTGCAGTGTATTTACTAGGCCAATAAGTAAATATCTTGACTGAATAGGTTACATGGTAGTCTCCTGGTTGTGTTGGCAGGTAGAAGAAGGGCTAGGACATAGCATTATAATTTCAGAAATATTAGCCTAGCGATGATTTTGAAATCATTGTGTTGTATGGTTGCACAAAAAGAGACAATGGTTACCTCTTGGCAGGAGTATCAGGTAAATCATGTCCATATTGGGTTTTTGAAACTTTAATTAAGCCTGTTTAATCTAGGTATCAGGCCTAGGTATCAGGTGGCATTTGCAATGGATACTTACACATAAGCTTCCACTATTGAAGGCCAAATGCGAAATTTCTCTGCAACATTTTAACAGACAACTTGCTGTAGTCGCCTCTATAATGTAAAACCCCTGCAGCCCTAGTAATAACAGTATTGATCAGACAGACTGGTTCCTTTGGCCTCTGAATGAACATTGCGATGACGCGATGACCTTAATGCCCTAACAAGTTGAGCTCTTTCCAAGGCCATGATGGTCTCACCCCAAAACACACACACACACACACACACACACACACACACACACCACTCCTTCGCTCTGGAAGGTGTAAGTGGTCAGTGTCGACACAGTATGACCTGATTAGGATGTGAATGGGAAAACTCACACCCTGGGCAAACACCACACTCCAGCCCAACACATCATTAATCAGCCCTTAATTAACAAGAGGGGAAATTCATGGCCACCAGAGCAAAACAGACTTCACTCAGGTGCACATGGTTGAATGCCTGCCCGGCTGCACACGTTCCACTGGTTAACAGAGAAGACCGTTGTCTCAGTCTGTTCATTTTCAATAATGATAGAAAAAAAAGTCTACACTAGCAAATACACGTATTACTATTTGTTCAGATGTAGTGGTGGTCTGCCATCCCATATTCCTCATAATAATAACCACATACAGTGGGGAGAACAAGTATTTGATACACTGCTGATTTTGCACGTTTTCCCACTTAGAAAGAATGTAGAGGTCTGTAATTTTTATCATAGGTACACTTCAACTGTCTGTGAGAGATAGAATCTAAAAAAAAAAATCCAGAAAATTAAATTGTATGATTTTAAAGTAATTAATTTACATTTTATTGCATGAAATAAGTATTTGATACATCAGAAAAACAGAACTTAATATTTGGTAAAGAAACCTTTGTTTGCAATTACAGAGATCAGACGTTTCCTGTAGTTCTTGACCAGGTTTGCACACACTGCAGCAGGGATTTGGGCCCACTCCTCCATACAGATCTTCTCCAGATCCTTCAGGTTTCGGGGCTGTCGCTGGGCAACACAGACTTTCAGCTCCCTCCAAAGATTTTCTATTGGGTTCAGGTCTGGAGACTGGCTAGGCCACTCCAGGACCTTGAGATGCTTCTTACGGAGCCACTCCTTAGTTGCCCTGGCTGTGTGTTTCGGGTCGTTGTCATGCTGGAAGACCCAGCCACGACCCATCTTCAATGCTCTTACTGAGGGAAGGAGGTTATTGGCCAAGATCTCGCGATACTTGGCCCCATCCATCCTCCCCTCAATACGGTGCATTCGTCCTGTCCCCTTTGCAGAAAAGCATCCCCAAAGAATGATGTTTCCACCTCCATGCTTCACGGTTGGGATGGTGTTCTTGGGGTTGTACTCATCCTTCTTCTTCCTCCAAATACGGCGAGTGGAGTTTATGCCAAAAAGCTCTATTTTGGTCTCATCAGACCACATGACCTTCTCCCATTCCTCCTCTGGATCATCCAGATGATCATTGGCAAACCTCAGACGGGCCTGGACATGCGCTGGCTTGAGCAGGGGGACCTTGCGTGCGCTACAGGATTTTAATCCCTGACGGCGTAGTGTGTTACTGATAGTTTTCTTTGAGACTGTGGTCCCAGCTCTCTTCAGGTCATTGACCAGGTCCTGCCGTGTAGTTCTGGGCTGATCCCTCACCTTTCTTATGATCATTGATGCCCCACGAGGTGAGATCTTGCATGGAGCCCCAGACCGAGGGAGATTGACCGTCATCTTAAATTTCTTCCATTTTCTAATAATTGCGCCAACAGTTGTTGCCTTCTCACCAAGCTGCTTCCCTATTGTCCTGTAGCCCACCCCAGCCTTGTGCCGGTCTACAATTTTGTCCCTGATGTCCTTAGAAAGCTCTTTGGTCTTGCCCATTGTGGAGAGGTTGGGGTCTGATTGATTGAGTGTGTGGAGAGGTGTCTTTTATAAAGGTAACAAGTTCAAACAGGTGCAGTTAATACAGGTAATGAGTGGAGAATAGGAGGGCTTCTTAAAGAAAAACTAACAGGTCTGTGAGAGCCGGAATTATTACTGGTTGGTAGGTGATCAAATACTTATTTCATACAATAAAATGCAAATTAATTATTTAAAAGTCATACAATGTGATTTTCTGGATTTTTGTTTTAGATTCCGTCTCTCACAGTTGAAGTGTACCTATGATAAAAATTACAGACCTCTACATTCTTTCTAAGTGGAAAAACCTGCAAAATCAGCAGTGTATCAAATACTTGTTCTCCCCACTGTAGGTTACTGAACAAGGGAGGTCCCGACAAAGAGTCTTCCTCTGACAGTTCTTCTTTGCACAGAGCACTCCTGTGATGGAGGAAAAGCCAAGCAGGAAATGTCAAGAAGGGAGGAGGAGGGCGAGGAAGAGAGAAGTAAGGGTTGTTACAACACTGGTACAATCTTCCCCTAGTCCCAGGCTCCCCCCCCCGCCCCTCTCTCTCTCTCTCTCATCAGCCCAGCTGCCTCGTGCTCTCATTAGTACTGCCTCTTAAGGAGCTCCTAAAGACTTTGTGAAAAATGAACGCTCATTTGAGAGGTCGTTAATTTGCACTGTTATGCAAATTAGGTGGCAATTAAGCAATAGATCAGAGGAGCAGTGCCCATTTATAACGAGAGAACAAGCTATATGACAGAGTCAGATGGTACCAGAGAGAGCTGAAGCTACAAGCCAGTCTTGTATATAGAGCACTTCTCTCTGCTATAAAACCAACATTATTCAGTGTCCATTATAGTCCTACAGTGCAGCTCAGGTCTAGGGGTACATTCTACACTGGATGGGATGGGTCAGGTAATCCCTAATTGGTTCAGCTAACCCATAAACATGTATCAACCCATGGCAAACAGATGTAATAAACAAAGCAAGATAAGAGGCTCAGCTCCCTCACATACAGACTGCACTGCAGAGTGAGTTGTGTTTGTGTATGTGGGCTCACACCTTCGCGTGAGACAGACAGATTACGATAGATTAGCAAACCGCAAACCTAATGCCTCAATCCGAGTGTCACCCATCTAAACTCCCTCCTTGGCAAGGAGCTCCAGAGGCTTATGGAGAGAGTGGGGTCGTTAATGCCTCCAATAACCCAAAACACGCTATTAATCCTGGGATGACTGTGTGTGTCAGCCTCCTTTCCTGCGTCTGTCCATTTCCCCCCCCCCCCCCCCCCCCCCCCCTTCGTCTCCATATCTCGTATTTATGACATGGTGTGAAATATACAAATATACTCTCTGGGACTCCGCTGCGGAGTTCTACGGAGGGGTGGAAGGCTCCCATCAATTGTAATTAATCCTTAATTAGTCAGGATTAGGAGCTCGGCTCTGACACTCCCGCCCCACCACGCTAATGGAATCCAGCTGAGGCCACATTTACATATCTTTAATTAAAGAGATGTTGGCTGCCTTTTACAACTAGCCCTCAGACTGAGAGAGGGGGAGGGCCAAACAGGGGGAGGTGAGCTGAAATGAAGTGGTGAGAACACTGGACCCACAGGCGTGACGGCCCACGGGAGATCAGAACATACTGATTCAACACTTAAAACTGACAATTTACAGTAGAAATGAATGGATCTTAAAAAACATCAATGTGTGCAGCACACACATCGACAGCTGAATGAACATAAGTGACAGATTACGGAGAGCCCGCACATGAGCTTTCTGGTAATGATTGACAGCACCACAGTCCAATTAATGTTCTCACTGATTCCTAGCCCAAACTTGACTCCAGTTTGATTGATTAGGCTGAATTTGTCCATGATGTAAAGCCCACGACAGTGAGACATTTACATCTTCACATTATTGAGAGGCTCTATTCCTAGAGGAATACTACACAACTGGGGAAAAGAACGGCCAGCCCACACACCATTAGGCCAAAGCAGAGGGTTGGGATGATGCTACCTCCCCAGTTGGAGGGCTTGTGTTGGGGGGGAGGGGGTGTCTGTCAGGGCCAGGGGTCTGTGTGATATTAGCTGTCTGCCAATCTGGCATGGGGAATGGACACAGAGTAATTACTGCTGCTCTTACTGCCTCATCAATCTCTCTCTATCACTCCCTCTTCCCCCCCTCACACCCTCTATCTTATCCATTCTCTTCTGTGAAGGAGGAGAGGAAAAAACGGATTGAGTGGCAGAACACTGCAGAGATGCTTGCAATTGAAATGAAAGATACATGCATCCATGTAACATTTTAACGTATTTTCTTGGCTCAGTCTGAGTCTGAGGTTAGATAGATCTGTGTTGACTATAATTTAGAATAATTTGTAACATAGAATTCAGATAAAAACTGAATTTAGTATTTCTTAAGTATTGTTATGACTTATGGTAATAATATACAGTATGTTTGTTTTCCCTCTCCAACATATTAGGCCTTTTGGACCCCCTTTACATCCAAACCCTGTGCTGCTCTTCACGACCAGGCCCGCAGGCCTTGCCTCGTAAAAAAAGAATAAAAGTCTGAGGTTTTCCACAACTCGTAACATTTTACGGCAAGGTTCAAATTACACTCTTTCAAATAATAATAATAATTAAAAGGCCTCTTAATTAGACTTGTAGGCTTCACTGTAGCACAGGCACTATACTCTATCAGAGCCAGACACAAAGGCATAGAGGAGTGGAGAACATTAAACTATGACTATTAATTTCATGATATTCCAACACAGACTCCTTCAAAATAAACTACACCATTGATTTAGTGTATTGGTGATTGGTGAAAATCACACATTAAGCCACCTGGGTGATGTTTTCAGAACAGCAATAGGATATTTGGTAATGAAGGCCTAATCTCATAATCAAATGGCTAAAGCCAACATCAAATATACAGAAATCACATCTTAGCCATCCCAAGTCTACTACTTTCTGGATAATAGAGTGATTATCCCTAAGCAATACAGAAACAGAGATTAGGCTAACTATTGCTTTATACAGCTACTGAAAATCAACCGCTTCAACTAAAGGCTGAAAAACAACAAGGCCCTGGAGAAAAAAAAAGGCATGAAATGTTTATTAAAATAAAGAGACGTTGTTTTTGTTTAGGTTTATATGTTCTGCTTGTATAGTCTTTCTGGAACTTACATTATTCTATAACGCTGTCCGAAAACAAAAAAACAGGATGTGTCTAACCACAAGATATCAAGTTTAAATACTTGATAACAGATGGGGAGAAAAGGAGCTGGGGACAGAGAAGAGAGAATGATAGAACAAGGAAGGTTGATAGCAATGTAACACAGAGGAAAACCTCAAAAAGAAAAGGAGAGCAGAATCTAGACCTAAGCCTTTTAAGTCAGACTAAAATTTGAGAAGAACTGCAGAGGCTTTTGAATTTTTTTGTTGGCGAAAGTTATCCTATTGCACCAACAGCTATTTTTACTGCAAATACCCAAGAGAGCGAGAGGGGGGAACATGAAGTTGGAGCAAAGGAATCGTCTCCTCAACTTTGATCAATTCTCATCTCTCTCTCCCATTGCTTTAATTAGTTTCAGAGTGAATTTTTAACAAAGATTTAACTCAACTCAAATTTCACGCAGATGAAGGTCATATGTTTAATGTGAGAGCATAGGACAACAGAGGCTGTGGTGGAGAAGTGGAAGGGGGGGGAGGTTGCTGGCATTAGAGCAGAACATTTCCTTAACAATGAAAACAATCTACCCAACTGCAGCACTCGGAGGAATTCACATCCCCTCCCCCACTCCCCCCCCCCTCCCCCTCCACCCCCGCCATTACCATATCAAAGCTCTGAGTTCAGAGCAAGTCTTCTCTTTCAAGAATGGGAGCGAGGAGAAGGGAGGGAGGGGGAGAGGACAAGACCGAAGCAGCAGGAGTAGACCCAAGCCCAAGAGTTTGCTTTTATCCCTGCTGTTCAGTGTGTGTGTGTGTGTGTGTGTGTGTGTGTGTGTGTGTGTGTGTGTGTGTGTGTGTGTGTGTGTGTGTGTGTGTGTGTGTGTGTGTGTGCGCGTGCATGTGTGTACAAGAATATGCGTGTGTCTGTTAGTGAAAAGACTGCAGAAAACATCTGCAGAGATACTACAGGACTACTGATTGGGGCTTCCATGAGCAGCAGCAGAAAGGGATGCCTTCTTCAATTCACATTCAGGACGCACATGATGGAGCCTGCAGGGGGTCTTTTGGAGATGCAGAGAAATAGCAGAGCAGGTATATGGTGCTGGTAGGGGGGCACTACATGCAGGGTATCCAGCAGAGTACAGCAGTGATTGACTTGATTGACAAGTCTCCTTAGGGGCATGATATATGGATGTCTTAAACAAGCATGCAGTGATGCACAAATACAAAAACCATGTCTATGATTAAGGCAAGATAAAATGTAGGCCTACTCCATACCCCCATTTGCCCTCGATGCTTCCCTTCCCTCCACCCACACCCACAGCTCTTGCAGACTGCACTACAAGGCTAAATGTGAAAATCAAAGTCAATGGCATTAAGGTAAATAAGACTGTTGGTTGCCTGGGCAACAGGGTAAACCGCCCCCCTCACTTAAGCCTAGCCTTTGCTCTCCCCCAATCACTGGAGAGCAATAATGCATTATTGACAGATCGCCACAACAGGCGGCAGTGCAGGGCTTTCAAACTGTATTTCAAGTTGGGAGAGATTTGCAAAGAGGGGAGAAAAGACCATGAAATGGGAGGTAAGAGAGGGTATAGAGGGAGGGAGAGAGGATGAAACTACCCACACTACCATAACCATCAATCTGCCATCTACTCCTACCCTCCTCCTGCCCTCCTCCTTTGAACCATACCAGAGATCTTCCAGATAGATAGCCGACTAAAATAGCTAACAAGATGGGAGAAAGCAACTTTTACAATAGAAAACTCTGAGTAACAGAGACCATTTCAGTAATATTTCATGAATAGAGAATTATTTCCTGTAACACTTGGTCTGCTGCCAGCGAACACAGAGCTGTCAATTGTAAGGAAAATGTGAAAACCACTAAAAAATTCAACGCACTACTTGAAATACACTGAGAAAAACACTGAAATACCACAAAGTAGGCTAAACATAATCACCTAAACAGGGGCCAAAACATTGCATGTGTGTATAATTCTCAGGTACGGATCAGCTCAACGTCAAACCATTCCACCCACTTTCTCCCCAAACCCTCGCTGCAAGATCGATGTTAGAAACTATGAGATGAATACACAATCAATCAATACTGTTTTCTGAGGGATCAATACCAGATCAACCAGGTATCAGGGGAACCATTAAAGACCCACCAATAAACGTAATCTGAACACTGGGATACAACTTGAACAGACTGGCTGAGAGCACAAAGACAGCGAGGGATGGAAGAGAGACTCACCTGTCTTCTCTTTGATCTCACACAGAACACTGAAGAGGGCGGGCTTCATTCTGTGACAGTTCAGGGCGTGTTTCCTGCAGGAAAGAAAGGAAGGTAGAGAGAGAGGAAGAGAGAGGGAGTGGGTGGCAGGATTAGGACACGCAGGCCTCTGTCCACAGCCATTTCATGTTACACATCATAAATACGACTATTCAACGATAGGTCTAGTGAGAGGTTATAGATTTGTGGATTTATAAAAGCTGATATACGGCGAGAACGTTTAAAGATAGCCCTTCCATGCTTTAAGGAATAATCAAATGAACCATACCTACAATATACGTTTCAAGTTTACAATCGCTGAGATAACAATGAAACAATTATTAAATAAAAATGTAAATATTGTTTTCTCAAAAGAAACAGTCCCTCTACACACATGAAAATACCATATACCTTTCAGATCTACACAAGTTTCTGGATAGGGCTCATAGCTCTTGGTAAAGAGTCTGTTGAAATCTTCTTCTGTTCCTAAGCCTTGTTACTTTTACACATTGAAATGAGACTTAAATCAACGGTGTGAAACACAAAATGACAATGATGTAGGCCTATGTGATCATTCTGCTTCCATATTAGTCAAATACCTAGGGCTGGTTTCATGGACGCAGATTTTAAGCTCTTCAGAAGCTCTTTGTCTGTGAAACTGACCACTAGTGTGTTACTACTAACCTACAGTATGTCCCCATGCCATACCATTACATAGAGCCAAACAATCAGATGCATTCAAAAAGCACTTTCACCTAATTGTATACATTTCTTAATTATAGTATGACGGTAAAAAAAACAAAGCAATGTAACAGGCTCCATCCCTGCTTCCACTCCAGGATAGGAGGTAGTCGTATTCTCCTCTGTACCACTGTGGTGTCCTAAATGATGAGTCAGGGCCCCACAGTTAATTCCTACCATGTTGCATATTTAGAAAGGCCTTTGACAGGAAACATGGTTTAATTGATGGCGGTCTCACAAGAATATTCATGAAGCTAAAGGTTTAGCACAGCAAGTTTGCGAACCGCTGCTTCAACTCAATGTAACTAGCCTAAAGCGTGGTTCTAATTTGAGAGAGCTGTTGGAGTGTCACAGCCATCTTCTAGTGTTCCAACTGATTCTCCCACTTAACAGGACCATGTCACTCACACACATCTGAATGAAATGGAGAGACAATTGTAAACACCAAACTGTCAAATCAACCAACAGATGCCAATCTGCTGTCGCTGTCCAAAACACATTTACATGCCTAAGCTACAGTGATATGCTGCTTACTCATACCTATTTATTACTGTGACTGGCATGTGACACAGGTTTTGGTTAGACTGCTCTGCTGCAATGAAATATTACAAAATCAGATAGGCTTTCCTGGACTGAATACTGAAAAGTGTTTCTCTACACATGCACAGTAAGAACACAATTTAATAGGTATGACGACACCTTCAATCGTTTAATGGATATGTCGGACACGAACTGCAGCCTGACGCATACGAGGCTATCGCTGACAGAGGGCGTACTCTTGCGGAAAGTGGCCAATGTTTATTGTGTTCCTCAAACAAGGTTCTCTGTCAAATACAAACATGGACCAACGCACACAGATGCACACCTTTCTAATCAAATACAGACATGAGGTGTGTCTTCTTCGACACACTGTACCTGTAAAAGCCATACATAAATATAAACTCTGTCAAGACAAACCGTGAGAGTCTGAGACGGCCTAAACTTAGAAACCAGTCGAGACCTAAACGTGACAAAAGAAAAACGTGGCTCACCTCAAATAGCAGAAGTCAAAATATAAACACTGAAATATAGGGCAGCTGTTAAATGGACATTCATGGATGGATGGATGGATGGATATAACAAGTGAGAACTACATACAAGACACTGTTGGGCGTCAGGAAGAGCGTCGCCCAAGAAATACTTCTGTTATCAACGCATCTGCTGTCAGCTGGAAACAATGATACAGCATCACAGGATGAATGAAACAACCACAAGACAACAGATGAATATGGGTACACCTAACCTCAACACCCAGTCCAGTTGTGTATCGAAGGCATATAGGCGTGTGTCTATAAGGAATGAGTTCCTGAGTATGAATGTCGCTGACGAGTGTGTGTGGATACGAGGGGATAACAAAGGTGGTTTGCTTGTTGGAGCATGGCCGTAATCATGTCCACCTGTGTGTCAGTCTTGTTTTGTCTCTGCTGGATTTGAGTGGGAGGGGACCGGGTGCCTTAATCATGGAGGGTATGAGCAGGAGGAGGGGGAGGGGGGGTGCTCATGCGGTCCTGTACTGACCTGTGCTGGAAGTTGAGCGGCACGCCACCCCCTGCCGTGCCCCCCCCAGCTCCCCCTCCCTCTGTGGGGTCGTCTGATCCACCCCAATGCGCCGGCGACTCCTCTGGCCAGCATCTGAACATAGGGTAACAGGGTGAGAGGATGAGGGAGGGCAGGAAGGGCACTCTGCACTGTGTCGTCCTCTGCTGCCCAGACAGAAATCCCTCTGCATCCTACCACACTGCAACCCTCCAGGACAAGGGCTAGGGGCTCCCATGAATGATAAGTAAGGCTATATATACAGTGGACTGGTTGGACATGTGTAATTCAAAATGGCACTCACATTTAGCTGATGTTTGTGGTACAGGAAAGCATCCTATTTCAGATCAGATATAAAATTGTAATTTTAAAATTCAACCGACCGTCCATCAGCTGTTTTCCTATTGTGCCACAAGAGCATGATCTTCAGGTCTACACTAGGTCATGGCTGCTTAGAGCGTCTGAGTCCATCTTCCAAAGACTAACAGATACAACATGCCGTGCTCAAATGTCTACAGTCCTAGGAGTAATGGCGCTACCACTTTGTAAGTGCCTGAGCTGCCCGTAAGTGGATTGCTATGCTCAAGGGGAGCATCATAAGTGTCTTGACTGACTAATTTAAGCCGCTTCTCAGAAAATGCCATTCCATCCATGTATTAGTGTTGCGGAACAAGCTGTGGCCAAAAGTAATTCAAAGGAGAGTGAACACCACATATCTCAGACACTCAATATAAATAGATAGCTAGCACACCAGCCTTGGTTATATCTAAAAAAAAGAACAACAGAAGAAAAACACTGGTGATGGCAGTATCCATATCATTGTACTGTGACAAAAACAGACATAGGTCTATATAAAGAAGAATTTAGAGATCTTTACTCAATTTTGGACTTATGGTAATTGTGATAAAAGCTATAGGCTAACGCAGTCACAAGGTCCACATGACTGGATTTACAAACCTATGGGCTACAACATCCCCTTGAAGGAGGCCGTAGGGCCAACAACAAATGCATTTCTCAAAAGGATACCAACAACTACCACTTGCAAAAAAAAGTGATTTAGGCTGAAAGGGCAAAACAGTATACATTGTAAAATAATATATATAAAGCAAGCTAAAAGCACAACAGTTTAAAACATTGCAGTTCTTCCAGGAACATTTTAAGCTATTAAGTCTTTAAACTCAAGACATTTAAAATATATATATATATATATTATATCCTTGAGTTCATAAGCTGCCCGTCTAGCCCCCCCCCCCATCTCATTAATAGAAACTCGATTAGCGGACAGCTGCACCCGCGTCCACATTATAGGAGAATTGATTGCGCGCTGCACACAATGAAAAGGCTGAACACCAGGGAGGGAGGGAGGGGAAGAGCAGGGAATTAATTAAGAGAACCAGGTGGTCAAATGTTGGGTGGAAAATCACTAGCTAATGACACACGATCACACGGTGGCCACAGTCTCATAGTGGACCGGCGTCTATTGTTAAAATTATGACACTTCTACTTTTGCTGACCTTAAGATGACTTGAAGACGCATCGTAAATGAATATGGGTCCTTTGCTTATTGTCATATACATTTTAACGTCAGAATCGTGATATGAAAACACGTTATACATTCCACATGCATACGCAGATCTAAAAGATGAATGACTCGTCAACAACAGTCTTATTCCATACTGTAAGGCATACAGATTGTTGCCATGTCAGCTATAAACCAATAAGTCCCCAAACATTTGACATATTTTCATTAGAACGTTAAAGACTATCACCGAGGATGATGATGGCTCAATTAAAGCGTTCCTGGTTATCTCTGCAAATGCTATATCGCGGATTAATATTTTCTCTCTAGCCTATTTACTTTTTCGATCTCACGCTGTAATTACGCTACTGACATTGTAATACACATAATATAATAACACATGTAATAATGGAACTGTACGGTTTATGTTCACACAGAAGTTGAATTACAGGTTTATTGTAGTCCACTTGTGTAACAAAAACCGCTCATTACTATGCAATAACAAAGCACGTAATCGGCTTTGTAACTGAATTTAAGTAGAATGTTGTTACTAAAGTCATTACAGCTATAGTGTGACTTGACAAGGAACATTTCATATCAGCGACCTCATTATCTTGAATCAAAACATTTATTCCACATAATCTTTGAGGTCGGGCAAATGTGTTTATACTCATGACATGTTGGACATCTAACAGAGAGTTTGGGCATGTCGTTGTGCCCACTCATCCAGATTGAGGTGACCACAACTCAACTTTCTCATAGATCTGAATGTTAGCTAGTATATATGGAGTGCCATTGTTAGACGTTTCAAGAACATTATTTCAAATTGAAGCAGAAACGAGGAATAGAACACGATCTGTGGACGTAAAGGTAATATCAAGACAGAAAAAGGCTCGCAGACACCTCTTAAAGTAGGATTTTCCTTAGGACCACACGAGATACTCGAACAACAATTCTGTAACATTATGCAGTTGTTCACAAACCACAATCGGGCGAATCACGTTTCACATGTCCATGCAATAACAAGGGGACAGAACTGAAGATAATAGACTAAACATGATTAAGCATAGAACAGTTGTCTCCGAATCATCTTCGCTCCATCTTCCCCTCGCCCGTTGGTCTTACCTGGCCTGCGCCTCGTCCAGGCTCTCGTCGGTGATGGCCATGATCTGTTGGAGAATATCCCCAATGTCCTGCTGAGGCTGACCGAGTGACTGCTGTTTCCTAACCGAGTCTGGGTCACCCACGTCGGCTTGGGATAATCCGCCGAGTCCGGCGAGACTCGCCAGCATCCGTGTCTGCTCATCCATACTTCCAAAGAAACCTTTTGCTCTTTTCCCTCAATCGAATACAACACAAATAGCTACGCTAGCTATCTTAACAATGCAACTCTCAGCGCAAAGCATACACCAGTGACTATCAAATAGTTCTACTTATTGTTTCCAACTAAGTTAGCTCTACTACACCCAAAAATAATAAAATAACAACACGATCCTACATTCAGATGATACTGTATGTGATAGCGGTTGTCAATAAACAAGGTAAAGCTAGCGAAAAGAAATGCAGCTAGCTCAGCAACCACCAGCAAGCTAGCCGTAGCCCCTCTGAAATTACAGAAAAAAATCAGTGGACACAGGCACTAGGTGTGGAGCTGGCAGACAGCGCCTGGCGTTAGAACATTTTCTCTGAGGGGGGAAAAAAAGCAATCTTCCGTGCAAACAATAGAAAATGCATTTAAAATCATGCAAACTTAAGAAAAAAACAAAATGTGCAAACACCTGGCTCACTAAAATCCTACATCCAGAATCCCGACCGCGGTGCTTCAGACTCAGAGCGGCTTCTCACAACACGGCTTTGATGTTTTCGCAAAAAGCTGCGCGAGACCAGAGACCAGAGACCAGTGAGCACCGTCCACTGACAGACACCAGCCCGCTAGCATGGAGGCTACTCACAAGAGCTAGCTCGTTTGAGTCGCGAGACCAAGCTCGTCCGACATTGATATCAGTTAGCGACTTGAAACAAGTCTGATTTGGTCACAGGGAGTTCTCGTTATGCAGTGGAAGGCAAGTACGGTATGCATGTATCCCCTGTTGTCTAGCTAAGTAGCTAGAAAGCTAATGATCAAAAAGAGGCAACTAGCTAGCTATGCGACTATTGTTACACAGCGGCAACCAGCAACGACTATCGAGACCATGTCACAAGATAAATATGTTCATTAAAAAAAATATTTCAGCTGACAAGCTAAGCTAGCTATCATGCTAACAACAAGACCATCCACACACACACACACACACACACACAGCAGGACCCGTTAAGTCACAACCAGCTGAACTGAAGGGTTTTCCCACAGATTTGATGGATGTCAATGAGAAAATGTGTTCGCTCAATGTGGTTAGCTTAGCTGGCCGTGAAGGCTTTTTCACCAGTCAGGCAAAGACCAGTTGACCCTCGGCTTTGCTGTTGTTGTGGTGGATTCGTTCAGATCTTTTCGTTTTTCCTGAACGATGCGATGGCCAGGAATGTACGATGCCTGATGGAGGTCTCTCCCTGCTCCGGCAGCCACA
>NC_137675.1:66003089-66034604 GCF_963989245.1 Nansenia antarctica | reverse complement strand
CTATGCATGGGTCCAGCACAGCAGTCTAGCTTTAGTAGCATCCCTGGAAGCATACTAACTTTTGCATTTGGCTCATTCACTTGCTGTGTCTTTGTTTAAAGTGTTAAATGATCCTGTTGTGTTGGAGTTTGTCCCCAGGCCTATTTCCAGACATATCTAGACGGGAAATAGTGTCTCGTCTGTCTCTGTAAGCATACAGCGACCTGTGTCAAAGCATCTGGTCATGAGCTTCATAGGTGGTGTATCTGCACCATTACATGCAGTGACTTGCAAGTTCCAATAACAGTTTTTGCTGTTATTATTATTATCATCATTCATTACAGCATCACAGTAGTAATCAACGTAGTAGTACGTACAGTAGTATCAACGTCTGCCATCAACTGACTTTCCACTGACTTACAATTGGATGATATTGAGGGGCCATGCTAATATGACTGACAATTACAATGATACATTCTGGACCAACGTTCTTAGAATAATAAACAAATAAGTCATACACAAACAACGAACTATCAGTTGGTGGTGTGGTATTAAAAGTTTCAGTCTTGACAGTTGTGACTGGTTGTTGCAATGTTTTTTCTTTTGTCTACTCTTGTCTGCAAACATCATCAGTTCAATGAAGTTACTCCACCCTACAGGCAATTCAATAAAAAAAACGCAATTAGACTAGGGACCCTAAGGACCAATATCCGAGCATATTTGAGTTACTTGACAAGCAACTACAGCATCAAACGGGGTTTTTAAAACCTCCGATGAATGAAACATCCAATCTTGTCTTTCAATGCTAGAATGTGGACTGTGCAGATTGAAAACAAGTGTCCTAATTCTTTTCTGCAAACGTGGACGATTTTGCAGTAGTTTATCACTCAGATGAACGAGACAGCTTGTTCAGACGAATGGCTAGTTGAATGGACATGGAGAAGCGGAGAGATGATGGGTGTGCATGGAGTGGAGCAGGACACAACTGGCCGTGCTTTATGCTGACTCTCGGCACATCCTTCTGCTACGATCTACGACTAATCAATCTGAAGTTAGAGAAGGGAGAGGAGGTTACAATGGCACTACACAAGTACTATCCACAGATAGAGCGTTTGTGAAATTAATTACGCAAAAGATCTAGTTCATTCTTAATTTAATCTTATTTTTCATTTCAAAATGTTACCTGACCTGTTTGAATATATTTGATTCATTTTCAAACGAAAGCAAGCTTCTATATATTTTTTAAATTAACGGAATAATAATAACAATCTCAACAAATGTTAGTGACTAGTTAGTATTTTTGTATAGATGATCAATAATGTAATGAACTACTAACACATTGTTTTGGATGTAGCCATATTTTTTTTTCTCAAACTGTTTTATATCAATTCGTGTCTTTCAGACTGTGACTTTTCAGTTTGTAGGCAGGAGATGTCCTCTCTCTCATCTCACCAGCGTCCAGCCTCATTTTCATCTAAATAAGAATCGATCTCTTGCCTTGCACCACCCTCCATGACTCTAATGCTAACGGTCACAACCCCACTTTTCTCCCACTCCACCTGTCTCTCATTCTCACCATGCGCCCACCTCCCCCATTGCAAGAGCTACACACAACAATACAAATACCTACAATGCACTAAGTTTAACAAAACTACACATCTTTATCTGAATCATAGTTGCTGGAAACCTTTTACTTTGTAGCTAGAACCATTTCAATTATATCTCCATTCTCTTTACCTGTGATTCCACTCATTCTCCTTTTTCATATATCATTAAACAGACATAAACATAAAGCCAGTTTATATTGCATAATATTTTATGAAAAGGAAACTGAATCAATTATGGTTAACTGAAGCAGGAAACCTGTAGATATCTAATCTAATGTCTTCTGGTGAGAGGAAGTGAAGCGACAGCAGTGTGTGAGAGATGATTGAGAGAAAACTTATCTGGTAAAAGAGTGAATAACAGAAGAAAAAAAACAAGGGGGGGTGAGAATCACTGGCATAATGTCATAGCTTCGTTCTGCCTCAGTGACCTGGCAAAAACGCAAGAGGAGAGAGAGTCACGACGTGGGGGAGGGGCTTCCTCCAGAATGGTCAGGGGACAGAAGGGCTGGAATAGATGCAGCACTGAAGAGGAGAGTGGATCTGGAGAATACAGAAGAGGTTGGGGAAAAAGCCCTGAAGCAAATAAAACTACAAGGGAGTGTGTTGTGTGTTCTGAGAACAACCAAAAGATGATTTAGGCATATTGAGGATTCTTTCCATTGTTACACACAGAGCCAAATAAATAGCACGAAGGAGATTATATGTTATAATAATGGTACAAATGAATTAATGTTAAAGTCAAGTTTAAATACCTACCGCTACAGTATATAGTCAAAAATAAAAAATAAAGATTCAGATGGATGAGAATACGGGACATTTTCAGGTAATTGTAACGAACATTTATTTCAAAATCATGTAAAATAAAAATAAAGAAAGACAGTAAGGAACGTTAACAGACAACTCTAACGGTGAACATTCATGAGCAATTTAATAAAGGGTGGCATTGCCCTCTGGTGGACAACAGAATACATTGAATATTACTTATCAGCTTAGAATGTTAGTGGCATATGACTCTTAAATCCCCCCTTATGATAAGATTTATGAAGGAAATAATTACAGACATAATATTATTTACAAACACAGCCACTAAACACTACATGGAATAGCTGAATGAAGAAGCCATGGGTACAGAAATGACACAGATAGAAAAATCTGACTAAGCACTTCCTGGGCAAGATTAGACTGACAATGACAATAACAGTGTGCTAATTAAAAGTTTCCTGCTTGTCCAGAGGATGACGCGGCGGACACAGGACCTGCTGCCAGTAGATTCCTAAGGGGGTCAGAGGAAAGATCCTGGAATCCTGCATCAGCAGCTGATGAGAGAATATGAATTAAATGACCAATAGGTTAGGCTGAGTGCAAGTTAATGATTCATAATGAATAATACTGTGGTCAGGCAACTCCTGCCTATAGAGCGATATAAAACTGTCTCACCCAATTTCCTACTGGTCTCCTTCACCAGTAACTGAGACCGCTCCTGGATAGATAGAATCTCCCTGACCATCTTACACTGGGTATCAATCTGATGGGAAAAAACATCAACAATATAAAATTAAAACAATTCACACAAAAACAAGTGAATGCAATTAGTAAAGAGGAAACTCACTAGATCCACTAAAGGTAAGTCTTGAGATATTTCTCTATGATAACAGGTGATTAGAGCACCTACAACAGTACTTTCTACATACCACCATTTCGATGGTATGCAGCAGAGGTTGCTGTCTGCGAAGGAGGCTGTGGTAGTCAGGTTTACTCTGTATGAACGTGCTCTGTGAGGACTGGGTCAGACAGGCAGGATCGAACGTCACACCCTTCTCCTGCCCCTGCTCCACTCTTCTGCAATGAGACACAGAAGGGAGAAATATACACCTTAAACCAGGGTCTAATAACACAAGGTAGGACAAAAAACACAGACACAGATAGCCAGAGACTTGTATAGGTTGTGTACTGCAAGTGTGCATATACTCACATGGCCAATTCCTTTGCTTTACTACGGTGTTTGTTTAACAGAGACTCCCAAGATTCACTCTCAGTCTGCAATCTTAACCACACACATGGTAAAAAGGTATTACGCACACATCATTGGTATTACACGTCACTCATCATTTAGCTGTGCAGATACAGTGAAGGGACCGGTACCTGTGGATGGCCTTCTTGGTCTGCTCCATAGACGTCTGCATGGCAGGGTCGCTAGAAGGGAAATGGAATTAATTAGGAGGGCTGCAGCAGATATTGTGTAATAAATAAAAAAAGAATTGAGTCAACAAGAGTCAACAGGTCCCAATTTGCCTGTGCAAATACATTTACATTTTTGGCATTTAGCAGACGCCTAAAGTGACTTACAATCAATACATTTGTAAGTAAGTGGATCTCATCTATCCACCAGTCACAGCAGGAACAGTAATCTATAACAGTAATCTATAACAGTAATCTATGCTCAGGCCAGGGGAACAGTAACAGTAACAGGAACAGTAATCTATGCTCAGGCCAGGGGCCTTGGCAGTCGTCATGCTAGAAGAATGAAGATTTTTTTTAAATAATTGTTTTATTTTATTAATTGATACTGGAAAAACAGTGCAGGGGGACGTCTCAGGAGGAACAGTTAAGGTGTAGCCTGAAGAGATGGGTCTTCAGTCTCAGACGGAAAATGGGAAGTGATTCTGCAGTTCTGACAGCCGTGGGAAGCTCGTTCCACCAGCGGGGAGCTAGTATAGTAGAAGAGACGTGACCGGGCAGCGCGACTGCCGCGTTGGCGTAGAGGTAGTGTCAGCCAGCAAAGGTGGAGGAGCGGAGTGAACAGGCTGAAGGTTGGGGGATGACCATTGCTTGCAGGTAGGCAAGGGCTGTGCCTTTTGCCGCCCGGTAGGCAAGCACCAGGGTCTTGAATCTGATGCGAGCTGCTAGGAAGGGGGTAGCATGAGAGAATTTGGGAGGGGTTGAAAACCAGATGGGCGGCAGCATTCTGGATGAGCTGCAGAGGTCTGATGGCGGAGGCGGGGAGCCCGGACAGGAGTGCGTTGCAGTAATCAAGACGGGAGATGACCTGTGACTGGACCAAGAGTTGCGCTGCTTCTCTGATGAGGAATGGAAGTATCCTTCTGATGTAAAGGAAGAATCTGCAGGAGCGTGCTGTCGCTGCAATGTTCTCCTCACAGGATAGGTGGTTCTCCAAGGTTCTTGGCTGTCTGGGAGGAGGTTACAGTAGAGTTCTCAACTGTGATGGAGAAGTCTTGGAGAGGGCAGGCTTTCCCAGGGAGAAAGAGTAGCGTAGTCTTGTTAAGGTTGAGCTTGAGGGGGTGGGTGTTGCCACATGTAGGTCATAAAGACAGGAAGAGTTGAGTGTCGTCTGCGTAGCTGTGGTAGGAGAACCCATGTGAGGAGATTACTGAGCCAAGAGACTTGGTATAGAGGGAAGTAACAGTATGGGCCCTTGGATAGAGCTCTGGGGTACCCCAGTGGTGAGGGTTTGTGAAGAAGACAACGATCCTCTCCAAGTCACCTGGTAGGAGCGATCAGCCAGGTAGGAAGCAAACCAGGAGAGATTTAGGTCGTCAGGGATTTCCCTGGTTTTTCTCCATCTCCTCTCAGCTGCCCTGACCTCTATTCAAGCATCAGAGCAGAGCAAAACACACAACTCATAATACTCTACACCATGATGTTTATTGCATTGTCTTTAACAATGTTTTTAGAAAAAAAAACTGTCATTATTCAATGAGAGTTTTAGTAAACACTTTTGTCACTTTTTTTGCACATGCAAATGAGAGGGTGTATAATGGGATGTTCAGAGCAGTGTCCGCATTACCTGGCTGTAGTAGTTGGAAGTTGCTGCCACCACCGCTCACTGCGAATGTCTTTGGCCAGACAATACCATTCCTTCTGTATGGACTCCACTGGTACAAGGTAGAGGGCAGAGTTAACTGAAGTTAGCAATAGTATTAGACAAAACTGACATTACACAAGTCTAGTATCATACCTTTTAGGATCAACAAATAATACTAACCTTGCGACTGAAATGACTCTAAACTGGCGTTGGATGTGGAGTGCAGTGAATGTTGGGTTTTCTCTACAGCCAGCTTGAGACAAGATGGGGAGAAGAGACAGATGCAAAAATGATCAGCTGACTTTTGCCTTCATACAAAGGCCAGTAGGCTAATGTAAATCAAAGGTCAACAGTGGCTAATCACTTGAACCTACTCTCATAGAGGCCTCCACCAGTTTTTCCAGCCTCTCCTGCTCTGGTAGAGATGGGCTGATGGTCCTGCAAAGGTCTGAGAAAGAGACAATAACAGAGAGAGATGATCAGGGAAAAATGACATGAGGACATAATGGTAAGTCAGACAGGCATCACAGGGGTCAATTTACCAGTGGTCTTCCACAGCATTACACCACAATACTTCTCATACCATTTATTGGGAATAAGAAGAAATGGGGCTCACTCTGTGAGGGGTTAGGGAGGGCAGGGAGAGATCTCGGGCCTCTGGTTGACCGTCTCCAGGATTTCCTCAGCGCGTTGGGACTCAGTGGAGGCCCCTCTGTCTGAACAACCCCCGCCGGGTTCTCTTCCCTCTGCTCTCCTCTGTTTGGCTCCATCTGTCCCTCGGCAGCAGGAGAGTGGGTGTGGAGGGCTTTATGATGGGGAGCTGGGCTTGGACTTCTGGAGCGAGGTCTTTTGGATCCCCGAGGAGCTTCTTCTAGACAGACCTTGATTTAAAGACAAAACAAGGGTGGGCTTGTTATCATTTAATTATTATCATGATGGTTTGCCGTCTTCATATTATTCGAAGTACAGCAGGTTATCCTAATGGCATAGCAATATAAGGTTAGATAGATACATACATAGCATGTTGTCACACAAAACTATTAACAGTCATAGCCATCATCAGTCCAGATAAGATCAGCTGCCAAGTTACTAACTATAACTTGTGTTAGACGTCTTACCTCGCTCTGGATATCAATATAGCTGTCGCAACTGGGGATGACAGGAGACAACAATACAACGTAAGCGCCTTTTATGTCAAAATAGCTTCATTTGAACGTTATTTGCAAACTGAACTATATTAGTAAGCTTGGACGCCAACCATAGAGCACAACAAACAGCTAATCCCAGCTGAGCTCGCTCTGTCAGTCATGATGGGGAATCTCAACACAACTGTCTGTTTCCCACTCTGAAAGTAGCTATATGACTCCAAATAATAATTTGGCCTCAAAGTGCCTAAGTTCAGATAAAGTATTTTATAGATAAATAAACTTTTAGCACAATACAAAAATCTGCAAACCTGTTAACTTTCGTTAGCTCTCCTTTTTGAAGATCCGCCATTTTTCCGTGTCTTTGAATATCAGCCCGCGCGCGCCGCGCACAACGAAAACAGCCACTCCCCACGACTGTGCATGCCGGGAAATGTAGTTTTGATGCGGTTCTTTTGATTGTTCATTGACTTGTCTGATCTTAACACATATGATAAGGATAAATAAATAATAATAATAGTAATAATAATAAACATCTATAACCACACTGCTGAGGAGGTAACCAAAACAAATCAATCATGGTTCAATACATCTGGCAACAGTCCATGGCCAGCCAGGTTTTAGACTCAAAATGACCAAGTAAATGTGAAGTCCTTAGTTAATATGTTGGAGACAAAAATGAGTGTCTAACATGTCTAACAGGAAGTATTGCTAGCTATATATACTGTATTACATTTCAGTCTGCAGCATTGTAAATGTTTCACCTCAATTAATACACCCTGGCCAACCCATGCCCTCATACATTTCCTGTGGTCTCTCAATTTTCCTTTCTGTTTATATATTATCAAACATGTCTATTTGAAACTATCTAGGTAAAAGGGTAGACTGTATAACAGAACATAACAAAGAAGACACATACAAAATACACAACTTGGTATTTTATAAGTCTGTAAGAGATTAGTCTTTTTACAAAATCAAGGAGAACACTTGAAACAAATAAACAAAACAATCCAACACTTCGCAAT
This sequence comes from Nansenia antarctica, assembly GCF_963989245.1. Taxonomy (NCBI): domain Eukaryota; kingdom Metazoa; phylum Chordata; class Actinopteri; order Argentiniformes; family Microstomatidae; genus Nansenia; species Nansenia antarctica. Next base: position 66,027,025 of record NC_137675.1, on the reverse strand, counting down.
TCTCTTAGAGAATGCCCCTGTTGTGTGTGCACTTCACGTTGGCTGACACACAATCTCACACTCCACACAATACTGCTGTCTTCTTGGCTTTCTTTACATGGGGGAGGGAGAGATGAGGCAAGAGAGAGAAATGGGGAAGAAAGGGAGATTCTGTAGCATGAAGAAATAGAGAATTTAAATACACAGTGGAAGAGCTGGGGATCGAGGGACAGAGCAGGACCATGAGAGATGGGATACACTTAGGAGTGTGCAGCTCTGTGTGCCATGCCTGTCCATCTCAGCTGTCTTGTGTGTGTCACATCAGCCATTCATCCCCTCCCCCCACAAGTCTCCTCCTCTCCTTTTACACATTTGGTTGCTAAGGGCAGCAGTTGTTTGGGGCATCTGTTGGCTTTCAGGAAGGCAGCCTGAGGGTTCCTTTGCCTAGCAGGAACTGCAGGACACGGTCAACCAGCAGAGCGGCAACAAAATCCACCACGAGAACCTGTGCGATGACTAGCTTGAACTGGATGGGGAAAACAGACAAGGGGGTTGTTTATCCATAACATGTGTCGAGAAAACAGAACCTTTATGATTAAAATGAATTCACAAAACAACAAAGGTAACAACAAAAGCAAAAAGTAGTAGCAAACCTCTGTAGAAGAATACCTTACCTCTGTTGGAATATCTACAAGAGCAAACTGCTCATTGAATTCAGGTGAAGAACCTGTGAGTAGTCCCACAATAGCTAATCCCGAAAGGGCAATACTCCACAGCAGGGGTCGATTCTCACTGAGGGATTCCATAAAAGGGTGACCCTATAGAAAACATTCAAGATGGTTCAGGATAAGTCAAATTGATCTAAATATGGTTATGATAAAATAGAGATAACAGGGAGGAGGAGGAACAGTACCTTGTAGTTGATGGCAAAGGTAGCCATCTGCATGGCCATAGACATGATGTACACGGTGCTGTTGATAAGACTGGGCTCAAACTCTTTATAAATATTCGCAAACTTCTCCGCCCTGTGAGAAGAAAGATAAGGGATAGAGAAGATATGAGGATGGATATGTAATCGATTTGTGTGTGTGTGCGTGCGTGTGTGTGTGTGTGTGTATTTACCTGGGAGGACTTCTGCTCTGTGCCCCTTTGTACAGATACACCAGACTACAGAAGTGAACAGCAAACTGTAGCAGCACTGTCAGCACAGTGTACAGGTTGAAGATGTTGGGTAAGGGGCGTTCTCGAGACAGGGTCTTCAGGGGCTTTATTTAAAATAAAATAAAATAACACATTTATTTGACAGCTGGATGCACGTAGATTGAAACCAAACTAGCATTAAGGCAATGAAATGGTTGACAAGGCTCAAGGCTTTGGACTGTACAAACTGAGCCATGTTTCCCTACATCCCCCCTCTTACCTTTGATCTTGAGATGAAAAGGAAGCAGCCAGCCAGCAGCAGGCCCTGTAAGGTGGCTTGGAAATCGCTGAACTTGACACCTTCCAAGTAGAGGACAGACTGACTGTAGGCCAGCACCAGGGCATTCAGCGCCAGGATCTTAAACATCTGTAACGTTGTCACCAGCGTGCAGCGGCCCTGCTTTATCACATGACAGACTGAGGACAAGAGAGGAGATGAAGCCATGAGTCAGTTATGTAACCTCCTCTATGCAAGAGTGTGTGTGTGTGTGTGTGTGTGTGTATGTGTATGTGTATGTGAATGTGCATGTGCATGTGCATGTGTGTGTGTGTGTGTGTGTGTGTGTGTGTGTGTGTGTGTGTGTGTGTGTATGTGTGTGTTACTCACTGCACTGTATGGAAGACAATTTGGAGGTGAAGGGGGCAGCGATGGAAGCATCTCCCAGTTTCACGACTTGTATCTGATCTTCTTCTAACTCCCGCAGGACTTGACTGATCCTCTCCTACAACAGCATAAACCCCAAATAGTTATCACAACACATAGGACTGTACTCTAAATAATACACACACACAATCCGGTAAGCAACATGAGCTACAGTACCATGCATGATTCTATCCACTATTTCTCTCCCCGCCCGCTGCTGAATCCCTCATCCACGCCTTCATCTCCTCCCGCCTTGACTACTGCAACTCCCTACTCACCGGCATCTCCCTACTCAACCTCCATAGACTCCAGATGGTCCAAAACTCTGCTGCACTCCAAACACCCGCTCCCGTGACCACATCACTCCTGTCCTCCACTCTCTCCACTGGCTCCCCATCAAAGAACGGATCCAATTCAAAGTCCTCATCCTCACATACAAAGCCCTCCATAGCCTGGCCCCCCCTTACCTGACTGACCTCCTTCTCCCCCACCGCCCTACCCGTACCCTCCGATCCTCATCCATTGTTCCCCTCACTGTCCCACCCTCAAAACTCAAAGGCTTCGGTCACCGTGCCTTTTCACGAGCTGCACCCCGCCTCTGGAACTCTCTCCCTCAACCACTCAGAGACTCACCCTCACTCCACACTTTTAAATCCCACCTCAAAACCTACCTGTTCTCCCATGCCTACAGCCTCCCCTACCCCTAGCCATCTCCCCCATCCCGGCCACCCCCGCCCCCCCCCTTGACACGCATACAACCTTACCTCCCCTACCCCTACCCATCTCCCCTAACCCTGCCACCCCCCTGATATGCATACAGCCTCCCCTACCCCTAACCACCTCCCCTGTCGTCGTCCCCCCCCCCCTCCCCGTTCGCTGACTCTGTGTTCCATGTTACTTGTTGTCTTTGTGTTTTCCGTATCTCCTATATTGTCAGCGTCTTTGAGCCTCGGAAAAGCGCTATATAAATTTAATTAATTATTATTATTATTATTTCAGCAGCCCCACGTCAAGACTCATACATTCAATCACACCTACGCGGGGCTCGGACACTCACCTTCTGTGCCGCTAGCTGCTCTTCCCTCTGGGCCATCACCCTCTGTCTGGCTGCCCTGGAGGTCACCCCTGACCTTGTAACAGGCGGTAGGGTCCTATAGGACTCTATGGCGGTGGGCTCCTTCTCTCTTCTACTCTTCCTTCTCTCAGGCATGCGCTCAGGGGCATTGGCCAACAGAGCCACTCCTGATGGAGAAAGACAGTTACAACAGAACAATCCATCATTGTATTGCTAGCGACATTGTTTATGCTACTAGATGACCATGTAGAGACAAGCGTGGCGTATGCATGAATTTTCACAGCCGCAACATGTTGGTTGGCCTCACCAATGTGGGCGTGTTTGAGTGCTCCAACGTCATTGGTCCCGTCGCCGCACATCAAAGTCACATAGCCCAGTCCCTTTAGGCTAGTAATCACAAACTCCTGAAACACAAAACACATTCATTACAAAGTTACAAAATCACAAAACCAGTTACAAAAAGTATAGGATGAAACACACAACATTCAAACGGGATTCAAATGGGAAAAAAAAACTGACCTTCTGTTTGGGGCTGACCCGTGCAAACACACGTACATGAGGCAGGAGAGCGTGGAGCAACGGTGTGTCACTGCTCAATCTGGCCAGCCCCTCTCCCGTCACACACAGGTCATACTGACTGATCAATAAGGAAACAGAGGGAGGGGGCAGTGGCACACAGACGCTGCCATCTATAGACTCCCACTGCCACTCACCTAGAAGATAGAACACAGATCTGAAACAAGACACCAACACGTATGCACTGTAGTTGACGTCACACGTTCACATACACTTAGGTTGAAGTCATTAAAACCCATTTTTTAACCACTCCACAGATTTCATGTCAACAAACTATAGTTTGTGTGGATGTATTTTAAGGCCTACCTTCAAACTCAAAACAAAGTGCAGACGAAACTCAGTACCTCTTTGCTTGACATCATAGGAAAATCAAAAATCAAATCAGCCAAGACCTCAGAAACTAAATTGTGGACCTCCACAAGTCTGGTTCATGCTTGGGAGCAATTTCCAAATGCCTGAAGGTACTATATATCTGTACAAATAATAGTACGCAGGTATAAACACCATGGGAGTATGCAGCCGCCATACTGCTCAGGAAGGAAACAAGTTCTGTCTCCTAGATGAACGTACTTTCGTGCAAATCAATCCCAGAACAACAGTAAAGGACCTTGTGAAGATGCTGGAGGAAACAGGTAACCATGGTATCCACAGGAAAACAGGTAACCATGGTATCCACAGGAAAACAGGTAACCATGGTATCCACAGGAAAACAAGTTGTATATCGACATAAACCTGAAAGGCCGCTCAGCAAGGATGAAGCCACTGCTCCAAAACCGCCATAAAAAAAGCCAGACTACTGTTTGCAACTGCACATGGGAACAATGATCTTTCTGTTTAGAGAAATGTCCTCTGGTCTGATGAAACAAAAATGTAACTGTTTGGCCATAATGACCATCATTGCGTTATGTAGGAAAAAGGGGGAGGTTTGCAAGCCGAAGAACACCATCCCAACCCGTGAAGCACTGGCATCATGTTGTGGGGGTGCCTTTGCTGCAAGAAGGACTGGTGTACTTCACAAAGTAGATGGCATCATGAGGAAGGTAAATTATGTGGATATATTGAAGCAACATCTCAAGACATCAGCCAGGAGGTTAAAGCTTGGTCGCAAATGGGTCTTCCAAATGGACAATGACTCTGTTGTTAAATATGTACTGTACCTGGAATTTTAAGGTCGGAGTGATAGTGATCACCTACCCTGATTTGGTCCAGACTGCAATACCAGAGTGTGTTCCTTCTGGATGAAGTGCAGCTCTTTAGCAACATGGCACGCAGTCAAAGGGTTATCACCAGTGATCATCACCACCTGGCAGAGAGAAGGAGGGGGAGTAGTGTTATACAACTAAATGTGTGTGTGTGTGTGTGTGTGTGTGTGTGTGTGTGTGTGTGTGTGTGCGCTAGGGGTGGGCATCAATGATCGACGATCGATAATTGATCGATCACAAAATATTTTGCTCGATAATCGTTAATTTTTTTTTATTTTTATTTTTTTATAATAATAATAATGGAAATTAGTTTGTCCACGTGTCACCAGATTGCGTTCGTCTCTCACCCCTGAACATGTTAACATGATCATCTTTCTGAACAAGAACCAGTAGGCCTGCCGCCTACAGTCTCTCGCTGGAGTTTAAATTTAAGTTAAGCTGGACGCTCTTAAGGACACTAACGTTTTCAGTCATCCTCCTATTTGTGAGTAACTGTTTTTTTACTGCTCCTATGGTGAGTTACTTATTTTCTATATTTTTATTTATAACGTAAAATGTGTTTTTAAGTTAAACAATTTAAGCTACTCACTGCCTTGTTTAAGAGGATTGTTATCTGACTGTAGTGTCTAGTTTGAATGTGAATGAATGAATGTGTGCAATAGCAACACAAATAAAGTTTTTTCCCCAAGGAATTATTTATTTTTCTTTTTTTTTTATGGAAAAAAAGCTTAATTCTTGCGATTATCGAAAAAGAAATTTTGATCGTTTGCCCAGCCCTAGTGTGCGCATGCATGCGCGTGCGTGTGTGGAAAGTCTCCTCACATGATGTGATGCCTCCTGGATCTCTTTGATTACGGCCTTGCTGTCAGCCTTGAGGGGGCATGAGACCACCATGAACCCGGCGAACTGTAGGTCACACTCCAGTGCCTCGCGGCTCACCTCCCGTACCTGCACAAGCACAGAGATCCATCACATTCATACCAATCTGCTCTACTAGAGAAAGGCCCCCCCAGACGGCAGCACATGCTACACATGTGGGTAGGCTCCACAGTGAGGTAGAAAGGACAGGTAGGTACCTGCTGGTGGCTGAGGTGTCCGATCTCCTTGTAGCCCAAGGCCAACACTCTAGCCCCTTCCCGAGACATCTCTCTGTGTACCTCGTCATAGCTGTCCGGACATTCTGAGAACTACAATAAGAAACTAGGCTATAACAGTTGTAATAACACAGACAGACAGCACTGTGTGTGTAGTGCATGTGTATTTATTTACCATTTCTCTCAGTGTCTCTGGAGCTCCCTTCACAGTGGAGATATAACAGAGCTCCGTAGAACCCAGTTTCTCATATGAGGCCAGGACCGACATCCTCTTCAGAGCACTGGCAAAGTGGAACCGTTGGTGGATCTTCAGTCCTGGGGTCTTAAAACCACGAGCAAACACCTTCTCATCTGACCAGAGAGAGAACCATAGTCAGCAGTCTATACATGCAGTTACCACACAAACAAACTACCCATCCAGCAGAGGTATGTGCTGGTTCAGGTCATTGATGTTACCTTTAGTGAGGGTCCAGTCAGCAGAAGTAAGCATAGCCTTTTCCAATGGGTCCCCCACCAGTTGCCCATCGTCAAGGGTGACCAGTGAGTGACACGTGGCCACCACCCGATGTGTCTCTATAGGGATCTCAGAAACAGGCATGACCTCCTTCCCCTCCCTGGAGGATGGACGGACAGACAGACAGACAGACAGACAGACAAGGCATGAGAAACATCTGCTTGTGCTCATTGTGCATAGTCTACAGAGGATAGAACTTTACAAATATAAACTCAAGGCGTCTACCTGAGCCCTGCTACCCCTCGCACCACTAGACTGTCACTGGTCAGGGTTCCTGTCTTGTCAAAGCAGCACACCTCCACCTTCCCTGCAAACGGTATCCTGAAGGGCTCTGTGCAGAACACATCTACACAGGGGGGGGAAATACAAGGGGGGGGGGGGGATTATCATTACAGATATCACAACCACTTTGCATAATACACAGAGTAACACGCACACGCACGCGCACGTGCACACGCGCACACTCACAGAGCTTGGCCAGGGCGATGAGGGAGGTGTTGACTGCCAGAGAGAGTTCTATAGGGAGCTCTGGTGGAACAACAGAGGTGAGGATGAGGGTGCACTCCAGAAACAGCTTATACCTGTTCCTGCTCAGGTCCTTGGTCCCTGAGGAAGAGGGACAGAGACACACATACATAGAATTAGGAAGGTCATCCCTGCCCTAACCTCAAGTCAGTTTAGGGAAATGTCATTCCTAAAAGGGACTTTGTTACAACTACTGAAAAGCTGTGTTAAGCTACGGAACCTTTGTCAACAAGTGATCAGTGATGCTCACCTTCTACCCACACATAGACAGCTGCTGCAATGGCGAACACCAGGAGGAAGAGGATGAAGATGAAGGTCTCCAGATTGTTTGCCGTCACTCTCTTCACTCCAAAGAGGATGGTCCGCAGCAGTTTACCCTGCAGGCAGGCATGGTAACCATAAGGCATACTGTACAGTAGGTCACATGGCTGAACATTAACACTGGATCAAGCTAATTTTTAGAGTTCATAGAGGAAATAAAGGGAAGTCAGAGACGAAGAGAATGGACAAAGTGAGAACATTAAATCGATCATCGTCAGCCTTTCCCCACCTGAGAGGTGTAGAATCCAGTTCTCAATACATAAGCCACGCAGCCATTGTCCACAGCTTAAACAAGAAAAAAAAAAGATGAAGATTGAATCATTGAAGGCAGATTTCATCGTATATCAATCTGCTCTGAGGGAGAAAATTTCGGCCTATGACAAAAAATGATGTGAAGTGCACTTACGTTTAAGTCCAGCGCTGGCTTTGAGAGGGGGACTGTGCTGGACCACCTTGGTCCCACCAGAGATGATGTGAAGGCGTGAGTCTGCTTGCAGATCCAGGATTCGCTCTGGGTCCAGGTCCTCCACTGGCTCCTGGACATACAATAAAGACAATTTGAACCGTTAGGAACCACTATGGAGCAGACAGCTGACAGTATTCCCACTGGTTTGCAGTGTTATCTTATCCAGTATAGACTAGTTCCTGTCCGACCTTCATCTGAGGAACCGACTCCCCAGTCAGCATGGCCTCATCCACTATACAGCGGCCCCGGAGCAGTAGCACGTCACACGGTACCAAGTTATCCTGGGGTGAGCGTCCTAGGGGGACAAAAGATGCTCACGCTGTCAACCTGCTATTTGTAGACAAGAGGAAATACTGTGGGATGGGCTGACAAAAAGCAACCGTACCTATTGAAACAATGTCCCCAGGGACAAGTTCATCACTGGACACAGGCCTCCACTTCCTGTTCCGGTATACCTGTTAGAAAACACAGTCAAAAGGGAAACGGATGTTTTCCTAATGAAGACTGAATAGGCCTCCTTGTGTGCATCATATCAACATTGAAATGTCTTTACCTGTATCATGAAGGGCTTGTTTCCCATGCGGCGGATCTCAGACATGTTCCTCATCTGTTGCTGTACCAGAGAGGCTTCGAACGCCACCAGCATGAAGAGTGTGAAGACACTGTAGTACCAGTACTCATCAAGACACCACAGCCCAACACAGAACACCTATGGGTAGACAAAATACAATATTACAGATGTAGTCACTGCCCTTGGATAAACATATTCCACTCTGACACAAATCACAGCTGTGCCTTAGTACCCCTCCATTCCTCTGCATAAATCTATAGCAAGTGACTAACCTTAAAGGTCCCATATTATGAAAAACTCACCTTTTCAGTGCTTGTGCACATACATTTGGGTCTCTGATGGGTCTACTAACACGCAAATTAAAACAACCCAGTCACTGTTCTTTTTTGAGGGCTGCCTATTTCAGAAAACATGCGATTCAGATTTGCCTCCCTTTCCTACTTAACAGAGGACTGAATATGAATGCTGTCAACAGCCCTCAGTCTCTCCTGTTGTGGTCATATACAGTAAACTCGCATTGTACTGAGACTCACTAGGTAAATGTCGCTATTTATACTTTTTTAATAAGCATTTACAAGCTTTTGGTATGTCACAACACAAGTTACACTCGAAGTAAAATGTTCTGTGTAATGTGTAGCATTTAATGCCTATATTAACTTATAACATAATATCAGACCTTTAAAGAGTGACTTTACTATTTGTCAAGACACTGAAATGAACACATCCACATACCTGGAAGACAAAGAAGGGAGCAGTAGCCCTCTCCCTGAAGAGTTCCAGGAAGTCTGGCACCATCATCTCAGCTCGATTGGTTCCATAGCGTTTCGTTGCAGCTCGCAGGTCTGCCTCCTCCTGGTAACCACGCCAGCTCTGGAAGTAGACCATCGGCTGACATACAGGGAATGCAACTGGCAGGAACATGTTTTTCTCCTTGCTATCAAAGATGTAGCAAATCTTCTGAAACTCAAAGGATAGGATTCCCTCGCCATCTTCATCCTTGCATATGGGAAAAGAGGAGGATGGTTAAAGGAGTGACAGTTATGGATAACTTCACAAAGTTGTTAATAGTGTGCCCTAGAATCAACCAGTGGCAGAAAAGCAAGGTAGATGTAGGTGATGGGGGAAACAACTCACTTTGTCCCTTTGGAGTGCTACAAGCTCAGCAGAACCGTTGTTCGGTGTGGGTATAACCTTTGCCAGAGTGGCCTTGTGCGGATCTGGCTCCTGTGTACATACATACATTCACAGGTGAGAAATTCACACACTCTACAACCTACACCATCCCGACTTCAACATGTTCTCGCAGGCAGACAATGTGCATACTTAAGTAGGTACAGACTTAAGAGAGTCACCGATTCACACGATTCTGCGACACTTGACAATTCCTCAGTTATGACAACAACATACTTTACCTTGGCACAGGTGAGCCAACAGTGCGCGTGCACGGACCAATAACCGGACAACGCGGTGAGGACGTGCGCGATCCCGATGGCGGCGAGAGCCAGAAGGCCTGCCTCCGGATACTCGGAAGCACCGTACACCCCGAGCCAACCGTACAGCCAGCCCGGGTACAGCACAGCCAAAAACGGCAGCACCGTGCCATGTAAAAGCCGGTGCCTGCGTCTGTACAGCGACACTGAGCTAACCAGATCGTCGTCGCTAGCCCCGTTGTCATGGCTATGGTTCATAACTGCCATTTGCGGTTCCAACGGCTCCCGAATGCCGTCCACATTAGCCATATTATTCTCATGTTTTGTAGTCTCATTCATTGTTCGTTCGTCCCCCTTTCTCTCTCTCTCTTTCTCTCTCTCCGGCCCCCCTCTATCCTCCACCTCCCCCTGGCTTTTGGTGTCGGCGATGAGACAGTTTGACACAATCCGGTTACCGGTTCGATCGATGTCCAGATCCAGATTTCTGAATCGCTCCTCGCGCTGTCGCTTCCGCATACGCAACCACGTAAACGTCACGCAGTGTCCTTTTCCTGTCAAAAGTTGACACCATAGTAGACACCAACAACAGTATCTATGTTTTACACCGTATCGAGATGGGGTTTTGATACATTTGACTTCAAAGAGCCCAAACGATGACATGCTAAACACAAGGTTTATTAAAGCAGGACGATATTATCTGTCAAAAAGAGAGAGCGTGTCTCGTGTCTCAGTGAAATAGGTTAGTTTACCTTTAAGAGCTGTTGCTCACTAGCAGGAAGTGTGCAAACCTTAGATTGACATCTAATAAGCACCAATGGAATAGAAACATATTGCAGCTAGCAGTATTTTTCCCCCTATCAAACGATACGAGAGGCGTGTGGGCGGTAGTAACTCTGCACACATGTTTTATAACCTTGATTGTATTTTCTTTTAATAGTACTACTAGACAAGCCTTTGGTTTTCTTCTAACGCAAACATGTAAGTATTTGAACTGTCATGATACAGTGCATGAAGTTCTATCAATATCAATCGCCATAATCTGGTTTACTATACATTCCATACCGGTTTTCACTCCATCAATCATCAGAGTACCACATTGTGCCCTGAATTTAGTTGATATGATTTTGCCATGCACATGTCTTTATAGTGAAAAACCTTCACCCTATCAGCTTTAACTCAGTTTGCTTTTCCTAAGTCATAAGTGGACCTGATGGCTGCAGTATGCCTATGCCAGAAGGAAGCATAATACCTTTGGCTATGCATGTCTCAGAAACTATTTTGTCTGTCACCTTTCAGGCAGGTTGCCATGGACATCACAACCAAGTATTGCTATAAGGAGATGGAGGAGTATGGGGCATGTGTGGCCTCCAACCAATCAACATGGCAGCAGCAGTGTCAAGATCTGAAGATGAAGGTGGCACATTGCACATCTTCACAGTAAGTGAAGTACTTACTGTGTACTGTTTGACAAATGTATTCATACTTGACCTCCTTGATAATATCCTCACACGTCTTCATTGTAATTGCCTGTGTCTACTGTCCTGTCTTCTACTGTTGTCCACAATACTGTCTCCCTTCCTTTGACGCTCTTGTAGCCCAGTGATCCAGAAGATCAAGTCAGACTGTGGCAAAGAGTTCACAGAGTTTGACCGCTGCCTACGAGAGAACGCAACCTCACCTACCTCCTGTACAGTCCATGTAGCACGTTTTCTTGGCTGTGCTGAGACAGTGGATCTTTCTGGAGTGGGTGAGTGTTCACTGATACAGTCTGTTTCTAGCCCGGGTCTACTACACTAGCTCTGAATTCCATTCATCATCCCTTCCCCGGAACTCACTCCCCCTCATAGATTATTTTATGAATTTGGAATTAATTTGTGTAAGAAATGGTGGAAATATATACCAATCCAATTCTTTTAAAACCGTCCAATCCAATTCTTTTGACCTGTCCCCCTCCCCCCAAGAAAGTGCTTGACATGTAATCACTGTTGTATAAGTTAAAGTGACTTTGTCTTCTCTTTCAGCAGTGGATTCAGTCCCTCAACCTTCATAGGATCCAGTGTAACCCCCCCCCATCATGACCACTCTAAGGAAGAGATCCCTCAACGCTTGTAGGATCCAGTGACCCCACATCACTCTCAAGGAAGAGATATCTCACCAGTAGCACAGACTGACAGCTGAACCATGGATATTACCAAAGCCGTTGGATAATAATAAGATCCACTAGTGGATGGGACTAATTTCTTCCTAAAAGACAAGATTCAAGAGATTGTTCTATCATGTTGCTGTGCTCTCTGTGTGAGCTCTCACTGCGAACAGGCAAGTATCTTGTTTGTGGCAGAAGAAGTTATGTAACTGTGCAGCAGATTTTAGGATAATACATTTTCATAACATTGTTTTAAATTACTATGATTAAATTGGCAGAAGAAATGCATTTTTCCTCTCCATTTCATCAATAAAACTTAAAATTCAATACAATGCTAAGAATGGATTTGCACATGTGAGCGTTTCGTCTTTGTGCAGATCACATTTCGTCTATGTGGTGTAGAGTAGTGTAGAGTCAATTATTTATGCTTTATTTTTTATTTTTTATTCTATTCCAATTAAAAGTGTGTCTCAAAGTCTCATTACTCATCCTGTTTGGTTATCCTCTGATGTGTAATGTTTCTCCTGTGTATCCCTCCCACACAGCCTTTCCTCAGGTTTGAGTCAGGGTATAATATTAAACCTTGGAATGTACGATATCTCTCCCACACATCTTTCCTGGCTACCCACTGACTGAGGGAAAAGTGGCCTGGGAAGAATGGAGGAGAGGGGGCTGTTGAGTTATAATCAGTTTGACTACAGAGGGAGGATGTTGAGTTATGAGCCCTTTGACTACTAAGCAGAACAGTCCTTTTCTGGTTGAGTTATTAAAGGCTGCGAGAGGGCAATCAAGTGTAAAGATTCTTCCTTAAGAATGTAATATCTCCTAATAGAAATGGAAGTCTGAATTATCAGACATCTAGACTTAACAGTGAATGATGTAAGCAATAGGCATAGCTGGGTCCCAAGGTGAATTGACAGATTGTATTGAAGAAATGACAATACACTTCAAAGAACATTTTCCACTGGAAGTCACAGAACAAAAATAAACATCACACTTCTGTCAGTATTTCAAAGTAAGAATATTCCACAGAAAGTACCACACAATAAATTATATCCACAGAAGTACTACAATGTAAATTATATCAATGATCAGAAATAAGGAAGAGAACGCTACAAGATGGTAGCCCATTGCTGTTGCCTGGCTGAAACTGGTGAGTCTGGCCCCAGTGTGGATAAGATCATGAAAATACTGTGTCAGTTATCAGTGCTTTGTCCATAGTGATTTTATACATTTTCGAATGTATTCTAGTGGCACACACATCATCATGCTACAACATAAATACTTATTGAACATCACCATATAGGAGCAGGTACAAAATATTCAACAACATCTAATTTTAAGAGGTGTTTAGAACAAAGAGAAATAATTACAGTGATTATACCTATAATAGTAGTATTAATTGTATCCACGGTCATATTAACATTTATTTTTACATTAAAACACATCATCATAGCATAGCATTTGCGTTTTACACACCCATTAGTATTCAACTACTACCTTTTAGTGAGTTTTTCACAGTATCAAAGAAATAGGAACACAAAAGTCATTTACACTTTCCTTTACACAACCCTGTTTCCTTCGGCTCTAAAAATGACCCTGTGATTTAGCCGAAATGACCCTGATTGTTTATATCATCAAAATCCCTTCTCTACTATGAATGCCAATGGCCCCTGGCCCGAGCATAGATTACTTTCTCTTGCGATGACTGGTGGATAGATGATTCACTTACTTAGTCAAATGTATTTGTTGTAAGTCGCTTTGGATAAAGGCGTCTGCTAAATGCCAATAATGTAAAATGTAAATGTAATCCTCCATTCCTTGTGTAAGCAAATGAGAACTATAAAGAAAATACAGTATGATGGTGATTTCCTGTGGAACATTATGTGAAACCTCTTTTGTTTCAATCAAAAACGTTGTAGCAAATCATGGTTCAAAACTGTAATCCTAACCAGCACACTACTCTGAGTCAGTACTCAGTCAACATAAACGTACACATTAACCTGAGAGCAAATTCTTAACCTAACATACTTCCTTCCTTACATAAGAAACCACAGTAAGTTCCTCCCCTCCAATCTCTAAGCAATACACAGGACTCACTCCTCTATCCTTCCGATATTCCCCTACATTCAAATACCCCTGGGTGATGGTCCAACACCAATCTCCACTCCTCCAGCAGAACAGTAGGGACTTACATTCGGCCTGCTCTGGTCTGTATGCCTCTCTGGTGTGTGTATGCCTTAACCATGTGGATACAACAAGTAGATCATAATGAGTGAAACACTCTCGTTAGCTTACTCACCACTACAACTCCAAATACTTGGGTTGGAGAGATAAGTGGATAGCAACTTTTGACAGTGCATGAAAATCCCCCCAATGATCCTTGTTAAGAAAAGCGTTTCATGAGTCTGTCATTCTACTGTTTCGAAAATGGTGGCCATACCTGTAATAATATGTTTGATACATTGCAAATACAAGGGAGTACCTTTTCTGTTAATTTCCAGCCTGTACATTTTCAGCCTTTGAAAAAATTAGAATGTACCAGAAAAATGTTTTTAGGGAGGTGGTGGTGGTGGGGGGGGGGGGGGGGGTTTACAGTCTCCCAATTTCAACAGTTACATGTTTTCATTAGGAATGGATTCTTATCATCGATCAGGAGGAACCAGGCTGAATAGGTACCGTAGCCATAATGTGTATCGTCATGCTATATAATTTAGCAGATTATGTAATGATGCCAAATGAATTATCCCCAATCATGATCACTAGAAGCCAAGTGCATTTTGCAATCTGTTAGTGTAAACCTTTGTATTCATATTTAAAGTGAGTAAATACTTTGAGCTGCCCATTGATATCACTGCGATGTCTGATTACTGATTTAATACCAAAGATTATTCGATTATTTAGCTGTGTGTGCCATATAACCTGGTAATGCTCAGAGGTGTGTGGTTACCACTCCAGTGTGAGTGTGTCTGTTTCCTATACATTTTGACTTGGTTACATCACATGCAGAAACCCTGGTCAGGTATGGATTGATCCACCTCAAGCATGATTAGTGTTGGGGTGTGGTGTTTTTGCAGGCCCTGTGGATGGATAGACTCCATTAGCTGCGTCTCTGAGTGGTGGTGGAGTTAGTCTGGGTGAGGGTTCAGTGGGGTCAGGAGGTGAAGTAGGCATTTTGCATGGAGTAGAGGCGGTCAATGGGATTTCCCACCCGTCCTGCTAGAAGGCCGCCCTCCGCTGTTGCCAAGAGACAGTCACCAAGGTGACTGAGGCTTCCGTCACTGTCCAGATCGTGGAACACCGTCTCTGAGTCTAAGAGAGAGAAAGAAAAGTGTGAGTGGAGACAAAATAACGGGCGATGAAGAGAGGCATACAACTAGAGAAGGAAGTCAGAGGGCATAAACATGTGGAAATAGAAACACTTATCACCAACTCTTTTGTCCCTTCATTTCCCTCCATACGCTACCGTCCAAATCTGTAAAACATAAAGTGTTATCAACCGCCTTCCCTCCACACTCTCTCACCATAGGAGTGGAGCTCAGAGCCCATCTGAGGTGGTGTCAGCCCGTGACGGAATGGCTCTCCTCCATAGATATTGGGGTCCAGAGCCAATAGCTGCTGCCGTGGCAGTGAGGGGTACGCCAGAAGCCCGTCCAATCCGTGACCACTTGAACCGTCTGTGGAAAGACACAGCATTCCTCAATCCCCTGCCTCCCCTCATCCTCCTTCTCTCCCTCCATCATCATGAGACACTGTTTCACCTGTTCCTTTCTCTTACCCTCACTATCATCATTGCTCTGCCGGCCCCCTCTGCTCGGCCCCCTCCTGGTCCCCCCGAGCTGCTCTTGTTCCTGCTGCTGCTGCTGTTGCTGCTGCCTCCGGGCGATCTTCTTCATCTGAAACACACAAGCACACTCGGTCAGAATGGTGATGTACTTATGCCAAGAGGACAAAGTGTATTTGGTTGTGTGGATATACAGTACGGGTGTGTGGATGGGTATGTGTGTTCAGGGCACATTAGATGTTTCACCTTTGCTCTCTGGTTTTGAAACCACACCTGGACAACTCGCACCGTCAACCCGGTCTCAGCAGCCAGTGTCTCTCTCACCTGCAGTTCAGAGAAACGAAACCCTTATGAACCATGATGCTGATCTGTGTTTGTGTGTCTATGAGGCATTCGCTATAGGCCTTCAGGGAAAGAGAGTCATAGAGAGAGTGTATGAGCAACTGAGGCTACCTTTCGGCAAGGTTTGGAGGAAACCTCAAAGGAGGCCTTGAAAGCACGGCGCTGTTGCGTGGTCAGGATGGTGCGTGGTCGTTTTGATCGTTTGTGGTCCTTCCCTCCATCACTGCCCTTTCCCCCTACAGAACCACCTCCACCATCCTCATCCTCACTTTTCACTGAGTCGGGTGGAGAGAGAAAAAAAATAATATAGATAATTTTACAGTGCACCTTAATGAATAAGATATTCTACAAGTCTCAGCTGAGGTGAAAACCTTAATAGAATAGTGAATGCCTATTTGATGGTGTAATGACATTTTATGTTGTCGTAGAGGATTTGCTCCAGGTGATAAGCTGTCCTTTACCTGAATCGGTGGGGGTGGGACTGATAGCAGCCAGCATCTCCCTCTCCTTCTCATAGTCTCCTCGGCAGAGCAGCTGGCCCTCTTTCAGCACAAACTCATCTCCACGCTGCAGTCTGCGCTCACACTCACAGCAGCTGAAACAGCCCAGGTGGTACACCTGCCCCAGCACGCGCATAATCAGCTCCGAACGACCAATTACCTGCAGGCAGGCACTGCACTTCCTCACAAACAATCTGGAGATAGAGAGAATGTATAGGCGTACAAATGTGTGAGGGAGATACACAAAAGTAGAGATAAACACAGAAGCAATTATAAACGGCTGAGAGACGGAGGGAGTAGTGGAGGAGAGTGACACAGACCCAAAGGTTTGACATCATTTGTTCTCAGCTTAAATGCTTTTGGAGACAGCTATAGTCTATCTTTATCAAAGGACACATGGAAAGTCACCAAAGCACAGAGCAACATGGTTAACATATGTTCACTGAAATTACAGTAGTCAATTTGAATTTGATGTCGAAATGTACTTTTTCAATACTAACACTAGGTGGCAGTAGTCAACTGGAACTGAAGTGGTGGATTCTACAGTCACATTATTTGAACAAGCAGGTCCAGTCATTACCTAATCCGCTATTAATGGTGTTAAGTACAGAATTTGTGAAACAAATATCTTGTTTATCTAAAGACAATTTAAGTTCTAACTCTGTGTGGTCACATGCTGCTTTTCTTCTCTGTGTCCACTTCTCTCCTTTTGTTCTCACCTCTCCTCTTGAGTGCTGTGCCACTTTAATTTTCTCTGTCACTCTTCTCATCAACATTTCCATTCAGTTTAAAGGCCCAAAACTGCTTCTAAATTCTTCTCAAATCCCTGGTTCTCCCTCTATTCTCTAACTCCCGCTCTCCCTCCCTCCCTCCCTCCCAAATGTTTTCTGCCAGAATTCCCAGTTCTCCCTCACTCCCTCCCGCCCTCCCACCCCAGTTCACTGAAACTAATAAAGACAGGATTAATTAGATTGTTGTTTAAACAGTGCGATGCCCAGACAGACGCTGTAAACTCATAACCAGGGATTGGGGATAGCATGGGGTTAATCTCTCTCCTCTCTCTTTTGCACACTAAAACACACACACACACATAAACACACACACACACACACACACACACACACACACACATAAACACACACACACACACACATACACACACACACACACACACACACACGCACACACAACACACAAACACCAGATGCAGATTCCAGACATAAGTAACCCACGTTACCAATACCATATACTGTGCACACCTTTATGTGTATACCCAAATCACACCTGCATAGAGGGACCATGAACATCAGAGTGAGACAGAAAAAGACTGTGGAATGGAGATGAGAAAGAAACAGAAACAGAAATGAATAAGAGTATAGTGGGGAAAGTGAGAATGAGTGACAGAGAGAAGGATGATGGGGGACAGAGGGAGGGAGGCAGAGAAGTGTTGAAGCTCCCTGACTGAGTGAGAAGAAGGTGTTGCTACCCAAATCTGGAGGCCAGAGAGGGAGCCAGGTCTGCACATTAAAGCCCCTAATCTGTGATCCTGTCCCAAACGCAGCTGCTACAGCTAATCTGTCTCAATCCATCTGCCAAACGGCGCCCAAATTACTCAAATCACAGTGTCACACTCACTCACTTAACCAAACACACACCAAAATCACCCCAGTTCCACACAAGACATTCATGCAACTACATAATCATCATAATGGACAGAGGTTTCATGTCATAATGATGGTAATCTTCTTGAAAAAAAAGAAAAAAAAGAAGACATAACATCTAACAATGAAAAGATAATTGAAGTATTTGCAAAGTGTAAGTTGTCAATAAACACACACACACACACACACACACACACACACACACACACACACACACACACACACACACACACACATCGGAACTGATTTTTCATGAGGCTGCGTCAGAGTTGACCAGTAGAATCAACAGGAGCAGCAACAAACTTGAACCACCTATCTATCATATTGAAGAACGCCAGGCAAGCTATAACTAAACCATATACAAATCCCAACAAAGTATTTTATGTTGGTTCAGTAAAAGCACCAAAAAGCTAATCAATACCGTAGTGACCAAGCCATTTCTATACGAATCCAGACACTTCCACCACTATAACTTCTCATTCCATGCTGCCTCCTATTCTATTAGCATACAGCAAATACTCCTAATTTAGAGTGATGATACATGATGAACAAAGACCACACTAGAATTCATTCTGCATTATTTGTTTTCATCCCATTTCACACTGCATGCCGTATATACGGTTTAGTACAAATGTACTCAACATGGATAATAAAGGAAACTTGGGGCAACTGTCTCCGAGGGGGGTCTCTAAGTAGATCAGCTTAATCCCCTTAATAAAACTAGAATACACAATGGCCCTTTCCCTAGGATACAATAAGTTTAATAGCTCGTATTAAAATACATAAAAATGTACAACTTTGAGGAATAGTGTTACAGTAATAGCAATGGGTAGCCATGTTCTAAGGAAATAGCATCAGACAACATGTTCTGGACCTAAGAGTTGAGAAGAGTTCAGGTGCACAACGAGGTATCATAGTACACATAGGGTATCATAGTACACATAGCTATAAGGCTTCTCTGTAGAGGAGAAGGTATGGTTTCGGGAGCCAGACCCATTCACTATTGGGAACATGTGGTGAACAAAACCTCAGTAATAAATAGAAGTGAAAAGATTTTTTATCAACAGTACATGTATTTGAGATCTCTGGCGAGAGACGGGTGATGGGGTATGGGTAATTCTGTGCTCAGGGATTATGAGATTGAAAGGAGGGGGGGGGGAGCTTAGAAAGTGAAAAGGTGAGAGCCATTAGATTGATGTGTATATCCATCCCATTCTTAGACACATACTGTAGATCCTAGGCATACACACAGGATGAGAGAGACTTTATTGTCTGCATGCGGCACTAGATTACATGGCACTGCTTTTCTCAAGTGTACTGGCTAATACACAGAGGTCTGAGCAACAGGACAGTCATCATCAACCAAGAAACGTGTATCTAAAAGGTAGACGATATACTGTAGGTTTGTCTAACAAACATGACATCGACTTTCAAGTCTATTCTATCATACAAACAATCAGATCTAATGAATTTGCAGTGTGTTTGTGTTGAATTATTAAGTGCATGTGTAAAGTAAAATGTGGAGTAAGTAGGATGAACATTCATGTGTATGCATCATTTCTCGGTGCTATGTGCTTTCACAGTATGTGTCCATGTGAGAGTCAATTTGTGGTGGCTTGTGCCCTTTTCAGTAGTAATGTATGGAGGTGGTTGTTTACACAAGTGTATTGAAAAGTGCAAAGGTGAGGTTGTGTATATGGAATCAATACAGTCCAATGATAGGCTACAATCCTATGTCTAAGTTGTGCTTAGCTTCTGTATCATTTTCTTGTGGTGTATGTGTGTATGTGTGTGTGTGTGTGTGTGTGTGTGTGTGTGTGTGCGTGTGTGTGTGTGTGTGCGCGCGTGTGTGTGTGTGAGCGGATATTGCTCTGTGAAGCAAGATGGCTCAGAGCCAGGGTTCAGTAATCACATCATCTCCTTTTATTAAATCTCCCTGCACTGCTTCTGTGTTATTAAAATCTCCCAGCATTCCCCTCGATATGCGCTTCCCCCGCCACCACCACCACCACCACCACCACCAAACACACAGACACACACACACACACACACACACGCACAAAGGCTATATACATACTGTATACTGTATATACACATACAGTACACATACATAGATCACACACACATACAAAAACAGATGGATTACATATACTGTGCATACCACAGATTAGTGATGGACGAACATCAACAAAATGTTGGCACATGCACGCACGTATGGATGCACATTATATCCATCCATCCATACCCTGACACAGCCATAAATATTAGCGAAACTTCACCGTCCTGTCAATCTCCTTAAAGTCACGTGTGTAAAATCATGTGTGACATGCTTCTGACCATCTCATTTTGTTTCAAAAATATTGACCGTCTTATTAGAATGTTATGAACAGTAAGTAAGGTCCTATTACATTTGGAAGAGCTGCCAAGACCACTCTTCGAAAAGCATCTCCCCATAGACACTCAGCTATTCTCACAGTTATACTGTTACATGGCACACAACTAAATTGTTCACATCGTACATATGAACACTTTTTCTCTACATGAGGTCATGGCGGAGACGAGACACCCAACTCTTCTGTGACAGCAAGATATGATATTACCAACATGTAATATACCTGCATAAAGCATAAAGTCAACTAAAAGTCTGCATGAGAGCAAGAATGCATGTGAGAGTGTATGTGCGTACACACTGTGCCTGATGCTAGGATGAGTGTGAATGGAATGTGTGGATGTGTATGAGGAAATTGATGAGTATATGTGTGTGTGTGTGTGTGTGTGTGTGTACGTGTGTGTGTGTGAGTGAGTGTGTATGTGTGTATGTGTGTATGTGTGTGTGTGTGTGTGTGTGTGTGTGTGTGTGTGCGTGTGTGCATGTGCGTGTGCGTGTGTGTGTGTGTGTGTGTGTGTGTGTGTGTTAGTTTAGATAAAACAGCTAATCCCCAGGCCACCAGAACGCAATATCCTGTCTGGCCATTTCTCATTTCCTGTCTCTCTCTGGCGGAGCGGGAAGCAGTGGGGAGGGGGACAGGGGGACCCGTTGCCCCAGAAACAGGAGATACAGCCGCCCTATTTGAGAATGTCTCAGGCGTTCTCTCTATCTCTCTCTCTCTCTCCGTGGTCCACCCCCCTTTCTCTTTTTTGTCGTTCTTCTTTTATTATCTCAGATTTAATAAAGCCAAGGCGAGCAGCTTGTTCTGCCATGAAACATTTATTAGCTGTCTGTAATGAAATTGTTGTGGGGGAGGCAAGATGATGGGGACTCATCACACATTATGCAAAAACAGTGGCAATATTACAGGGAGGTGACACCTCCCTATCACCTACCTCTCCCTGCTGTCTTCCCCTCTACCTCTCTCCCATGATCTCGCTTTTATCCAACTCTTCACCTCTCATACCCCTTTTCTAATCTCTTTCTGGATCAACTCTCCCTCACTCCCTTCCTGTCTCTTCTCTTCTCTCTGTATATCCATTCTCTCTGTAGGAACTTTACAATGTATGTTTTTATAATAAGTGTATCACGGTTTCTATCTCTCTTCCCTCCTGAGCTCCTTCATCTCTCTTTCACTCCTCCCTCTATCACCTGTTGACCTCAACACACCACTCTTCCTCCACCATCCAGACACTCAGTATGGGATCTTTGGAGGCTGGTGGAGGCAGACATTGGAGGCCGAGCTCATTGTAAAGCATGGAACGGTATGTGTGTGCATTAGAGGAGTTTGTGTCTGTAGGAGTCTCTTGTCTGTCTGTCTGTCTGTCTGCCTGTCTATCTGCCTGTCTGCCTGTCTGCCTGTCTCGTTCCATGCATTACAATGAGCCCGTCATCCAATGTCAGCCTCCGCCAGCCTCCACAGATCCCATACCGAGTGTGTGGATGGTGGAGGAAAGAGTAGACCTTGTGAAAGGTTCAAAACCACATAACCGACTTCTTGCTTCTCAGCATGGATATGGAGCCCTGAATATGACTTAGACAGTGACTGTCTGACTGACCGTGCCCCCCTGTGGATCACTGTGCATGTGTCTGAGCCAAGACCAACACATCCTAAACAGATCTTTACAGTTTCCAACAGACTGTGCTAAGTGCAAACACACAGGGAGCCTACAGTGAAATCATCAGTATCAGTCTATATAATGTATGTTTCCTCTCATGTATGGTTCTTAAAAGGTAGATACACAATGTTATGTACCGTATGAGGGCATGCAAGTGACACACAAGTGATTGATCACTCAGCATTGAGGTGATGGACTATAGGTTTTGGGGGGGGATTATCTTCTAAATCTATGATTTAACCCCTTCTTTCCGTACTGGATTCTAACTACCCCAGTATTGCACTGTTAGTCTAATAGTATGCCTTTCATCACTGGAAAACCTGAGAATGCTAGGTAATTAGCACTGTACCCAATCAACCCCCTCCCTCCCTCTCCTCCCATCCCGAGACACAAAGAGGCGCAGAGCAGAGAGACGATTAAGAGAAAACGAGGGATAAACGGAGAGATAAACTGATTGGTGTCATCACTGCTATCAATCTCAACAAGCGGGAAATGAGGTTTGGAATAGAGAAATATTATTACAAACCAGACAGTGATGAATGAGGTAATGGAGAGAGGGAGAGAGAGAGAAAGAAAGAGAGCGAGAGGGATAGAGATAGGGGGAGGGGTGGAGATATCAGGGGGAGATGATCTCTGTTCTCAAACCCACCATACAAGAGAACTGTGTTTAATAGCTGAGGGATTCATGAGAACACACATAGAGAAATATATAGAGTTGTAACATGAGAGGATGGCCTACATAGACAGTATGAGAGACAACAGCTTGATCAGTGTAGGTGCGTCTCTGCTGTGAATGGTGTGGGGGGGTCCCCTCTCCCCTGCAGAGTGGGTTTATCCAGACTGGGTCTCTATGTCTCCCACCCCACAGAGTGATTATTAAACCCAGGGTTTGGTACATATCCGCCCCAATGACCCAGCTCTCATACTCTCACAGTGCAGGAGAAGCAGGTTGTTGGGTGGCTGCTGAGGGGGCTGCTAGTTGGTCTAGTCCCGCTGTAGACTCATTTTCTGCCTTGGCTCCAGGCGTCAACCCCTGGCCTGGGGCAGGGGGGCTTTATTGGTCTGAGACCTGGGTCAACTAGGAGATTCAGCCTCTCTCTGCTCTGTGTGTGAAGGGAGGGAAGATGTGTGTTGTTGAAGAGGGAGAGGGGGGAAAGAGACATGTTTGTGTGTGCGCATTAGAGGAGTGTGTGTCTGTGGGAGGGTCTAGTCTGTCTGTCTGTCTGTCTGTCTGTTTGTCTGTCGTCAAAGTGTATGGGTGGGGTGTTGTAATGAAAGCAACACAAAATTGTTATTGAAAACAAGAAGACTGAGATATTTTAGAGAAGGAGTCAGTGAGTAGGCATTGTTAGTGTGTTATGAGACTGAAAAGTGTTGAAAATTGTGAATGGTAGAAAGAGTGACGCTGTCACATTTCATCAGCTCAGCATCTTAGACATGTCAAATACAGTATTACAGCGTATTACAGTTGCTTCTTCAATTTCTGTTTTCAAATTAGTCAATTGCCATTGTCCCATAGTATCAGAAAATATATAGTCCAATCAATGGTACACAAAACTCCAGAACATAAAGGGTTAAGGCTAAAAAATGGGTCTATTTCAAATTCTTAAGCACACTCCAGATTCTTATGCACGCTCCTCGTATCTCATACAGTACACACACCTGCTCTAGGTTGAGGGGGAGGAGGTGTGTTTGGTGTTAGGTGCTGATGGACAGACTGCAGGGAACACAAGGAGACATTGTTGCAGATCTCCTGAAGGTCATGGGCTGTGGTGTGTGCCAAGTCTCGCACAGAGAGACACAACATGGCCACTTATTCTATACGTATAACATAGGGACTCACTCCACTGTATACAACACCAT
>NC_137675.1:65885589-65998089 GCF_963989245.1 Nansenia antarctica | reverse complement strand
TAGAGGAATCTAGTATCAACTTAAAGGGCCAATTATCGAATCAAATGTAACATGAAGCTGAGGAGAACATGTGGAGAGATATGACCTCTGCCGTTAAACGTCCAATATCATCACAGTCTTTTCACCACTGCCATTATGGGTTAGGAATAGGATCATGTTTATATTTGGACAGTATTGGCCTAGAATAAATTATTTCTGGTCAACATTACCAACTCTTAACTTTACAGAAATAGTATTGTTTTTCACAAAAAAAATAAAAAAAAGTTGAAAACATAAAAAGTTGTATTTGGATCATAATCACCTAAGCATATTGATGTTGTCAGCATGCATGCAACCAAGACATAATCTAGACCCGTCCGTTCTTTGTTTCAAATGATTTAAATGTTATACATCCTGAAATACTAAGGCCATACAACATAAGCTAATAAACATACTGTAGCATAACGTATAGCCTCCTTAGGGTTCAAAGTTAAACGATGAACATGAGCATGGCTATAACATTAAGAAACCCATCATGATATGACAGAAGAATGGCCCACGGAATTATAGAGTTGATGATGTCTAAAAAAAAATGTAACTCTTATGAAAACATAATCTTCAAATTCAGAGTCGCAACACTGACAACCTGTCGACGCGTTTTGGACGCGGACGCACATACCTTGAGGTGAAGCACACTCCTCCCGAAATCTCTGTCGGTAGCATTCAAATGGCATAGGACTAGAGGCTTATTGAGCTTATAGATGGACAGGCACGCCAAACACCGAACTCCTATTTCAAACTCCAGTATCCAAAATAATAGAAAAATGTGATGATCATTGCAGTGTTATCTATTGTCCTCTGTTTTCTCGCTGTCTCAGTGGAGAGTGCGCGCGGAGTTCGGTGTGCATAACCAGGGAGGGAGGGAGGGGGACTGACGGAGAAGGGAGGGAGAGGGGGGAGCAAGAGTAACGGTGGATATGGTGAAGGTAAAGGGATGGATCGATGTTATTGTGAGAATGTATTCCCGTTACTGGAAAACGGAGTATACCCGTGTTTATGTGTTGTGTTGACAACATTTATACTTGGATGCATGGGAGGAGGACCCACTTCTTTGTCAGGTAAAATATCATCTTGTTTTATTGCAAGAAAACCATCACCAAAAGCATTGCCATGTTAATGAATCATAGTCACACTTATTCCCATAGTTCATGCCCATAAGATTGCTGCAGTAAGGAAACATTTATCACAAAAACTTTTTGAGCTATTCAATTTAGCTCTACCCATAATAGTTTATTGTTTACGTTAGTTTGTCAAATTTACTTATAAATATCAGAATATATAGCCGTTTGTAGCCTAGGCCTATTCTGTAGTTTAATCAAATTAGCTTGGTACGGAAATAGTTTTGACAAAACTGAGTTTACACCACTAAAAACAAGCATTTATGCGCTTCTACTGTAGCACCCACAGAGAACAGCTCGCTACTGCCCCCATGTGGCATAATAGTATTGACCTCTTGCATGTTGACTGCAGCGTTAAGACCAGTCAAATACATTTTACTGAACGCATGTGTGTTTAAAATGGCATCTAACATAATTGCTAAGCAGTTATTATGAGGAGTGGTTTGATCATGTACTTTTCAGTGGGAATTTACAATTTTCTCTGGAATGGATCTTTATCATTCAACAACTGAGAAATGACAACAAGGTACATATTCAACTTTGTTTATTCATAGAAATATTAAGGCATTTCAATAAACTTGAAAAAAAAAACGTTTTGTTAACACACTCCTTTTAAAAACAGATCGTGTGGGACCTTTTGTGACACAGAAACATTTTCCAGAATAAATAGGAGTATGAAATTGATTCCACGCTTTGGAATAAGGCATCTGCTAAATGCCAAAAATGTAAATGTAAATTAGACAACAATCCAAACCTGCCATGAGAGGACAGTTTATGGGTCCATGTGCTATGGATACCTTTCCTTCAGCTATCCAAAATTCAGAGGAGACCAGAGTAAGATTACAAATAAATAAACATCCTTGTCTGGTATTATTCGAGTCAAGACCCAAACATTCTTGAGAGAATTGTCTATTACTTTGCCAAGTTTGGACTAGAGATGTACTCCTCTTAAAGGGTGTAAGAGTGATTCTTTACTATTTTATTATGATTATGATTATTATTATTACTGTGTGTCTGACTGTGCCTACAGTGTTTCATTTGAATAACTATCTAGTGGAGGTCTACATGAATGTGTGTGGTTATTTGTGTTATTTGAGTGTATTTCACTGTTTGTATCAAACTGTTGCAGTTACAGTACTGTTCTTTCCTTCTATGGGGTCAACCCTCCTCAGACAAAATGGAGCTGCTCATCTCTCCCTGAGTGACTTCGTCTCAGCTTCAATCCAGACAGGATCTTCTGGGCAGGTCCAGTCAGGGTCTGCTCCCCAGGAAATCTCCGGAGTGACCGGATCAGAGTCGCCCCCTCACTACTTCTGCACCTATTATTGGACTGATTTATGTTCAGATTAGCCAATGGAGCCACTTGACTCACAAGCCCTGCCCCCTGAGAGGCGTTCAGTGTTGGATTGGACACTGCTGCCTTTGCAGCTGTTGATGCTGCTGCCGCCGCTTCTGCGTCCGACCCCAACCTGTCCTGTGTAACTTGGTGTGGGCGTGCCTGTCTGTCTGCCTGGCTGTCAGGGGTGTGTGCTGTGCTGAGCAGGTGGGCAGGGTCTGGAGTAACGTCCAGGCCACATGCCTGCCTCTGGACCCCTGGGTCTGAGGAGGAGGCGCGGCTGCTGTCGGTGCTCCCTGGCTGGCTCCTCTCTGTGGCCTCAACACACTCCTTCTCTCTAAGCTGCCCGGCCCGGGGGCCTGCGATGCTGACACGGGCTGCTGCTGGGGTGGCCTGCCTCTGGTACTTGACTGGTTGTCTGCTGCTGAAGTGGCACAGCGGCTGGGTCCCCACAGAAGGGTCTGGCTCACCCACCGAATCCCCGAGAGGAGCAGCTGCCACCCCCCTCAGAGCCAGGACTGAGGTAGAGCAGAGAGAGGACATAGGACAAAGGGAGAGGGGGAGAATGAGATAAAACAGGGTAGCACAATAAGTATCTTTTAACTGGACAAAATGCTCTCCATCACAGAAAGGTGTAAATTATATGAGCTGCCCCTAGGTGAGAGGTTTGCAGCAGAAGAAAGCAGAGGAGAGCAGCAATCAGCAGCTATAATCCATAACGTGATAATTCCTTATGATGATTTTGTGTTTCATGTAAACACCATTAGCTGTAAAGAAACAGGAGTCTCAACAGTTACAAATAGCAAAGGAATAATCAATACTACCAGCTAAGTAATCTTGCTCACTCTTTTAAGACAAACCACCTTATTGCTCTGTTACTACATCCCGCCTACCTGCTCTTTCATTGGCTTCGGGGCTGAGCTGGTCCACTGCCTCATTGGATGAAGACTTGTCAGATATATAACCCTCGCTCGAGTCTCTCTTGATTGTTCGAGTCTGTTGAAATGACACAAACTCTAAGTTTTGTGACAGGCGGTAGATGTTTGGGGTAGAACACCATAGGGGGAATTATTGTTGGGGAAATGAATGTGGTTGAAACACTGCACATATAACACCATGCCTAAAGTTTAAACCCTAACTGAAGATAACAGTAAACCCAATCCCCGCCCCCCCCCCCCCCCCGACACCTTGAGAACAGCCATGTTCAGAGTGCGGTGCAGGTCAGAGTCCAGCGTGAGCAGCAGAGGCACAAAAGCCATGGCTTTAATCCTCACAGAAAAAGTGTGTAATCCCCTCAGGTTTCCCCATGGCCGAGCCAAGACCGTTAAGGAAACAGGTAAGCGACAGGAAAAGCAGCTCAAGCTGACTTCAGTCAACCCTGTGAAGCGGGCATGTCTATTCATGTCACATTCATCCAACTCCAATAGGAGATCACCGTCTGGTGATTGGTAAAGCTGCATGTGTGTTAATCACCAATCACCAGACAGTGATCCCCTATTGGAGTTGGAGCCACCGGAACCCTCTCTATATTTATTACCTCTTGAGAGTGAGGGCGTTCTCTGGATGAGGCCCCAGGGTCCTGAGGGGCAGAGGTCTCCTGAGCCAGGGAGCACGGTGCCCTGGGAGGGGTGTCTGGGAGGGGGGCACTGGGTGGTGGAGGAGGAGTGGTGCATGGTCTCTCCTGAGGTCCAAAAACCTTGTTTTTGTGTGTGATGAGGAACTCCACTAGGTAGGCCTGATAGGTGGTCTCCATCAATGCAATCATTGACACGTCCACTGACACCAGGGGGCGCAGGAGAGTTGGACCAAACACTATGCCCAGGTTCCCCGGAGACATCTTGTTCTCTTCATAATTCTCTGCAATTCTGTCGATGGAGAAATGAGAGTGGGAATTATGAGTGAGAATTAAAAGAGATGGGATCAGATATTAGAGCAACGTGTTCCATCATGACCAGGTAGAGTGCAGTACCTGTGCAGATGACACATCATGTGATGCAGTGTATAGTAGCAATATGGAGGAAGCTTCTCCAAAAGTTCTTTCAGATTGTGAATTATGTTCTCCACTATCCCGGGGGTCTCCTCTGGGGGCTCCCTCTCGCTTATACGTTGGATCTCCTTGCCCACCATGATGAAATCATGGTACAGGTCAAAGGTCAACAATGGCTCTGGAAGCTGTGGGCGGGAAATGGCAACGTTAGCAACGACGCATTAACTGTCAGTGTTTTGCCAAAGCGACCGTGCTGGGGGGAGACACTGTGTAGTCGTACCTCCTTGAAGAAGTGCTTAAGGACAGAGGTGATGTCATGAGGTGAGAGGTCAGCGAGGTCAACCTGGTCCTTCTGAGTCTCGAAGGCCTGACACAACTTCTGAATGCGAGGCTTGGCCCCACTGACTCGATACACTCCCTAGGAGGAGGAGAGACATGGGGGAGAGTGCTTCAGATGCACTAAAGCTAACTGACAAAACTGTTTTCTTTCACGCCACCCACTCTATAGCGTTTGGTGATTGATCGATTAGCATTCAAATAATAATAATAATAATAATAATAAACTTGATTCTGATTCTGAAATACCTGCTATCAACACCCTTTATTAGCATCCCTTCCACTATCAATGTTCATGATGTATACCAGGGTATGTGTGTTAACAGTACCTGCACGGTGAGGGCACGGCTCTCTATCTCCGTGGTGCAGCGCTTCACCACGAAGGGCACCTCGTCCGGCCGCTCTCGTGGCAGTAGGGAGAAGCCCACCCCGAAGAGAATCCCCTTCTTGTTCTCACACCCCAGCTGACACACCTCCAGGCACTTCCTGTGGACTGCCAGGCTACACTGTGGGGAGGTGGAGAACAGACAGATTAACAAAACAAGCGAGATCTCTCTCTCTCTCTCTCTCTCTCTCTCTCTCTCTCTCTCTCTCTCTCTCTCTCTCTCAGCCCATCCCTTCCCTTTCTCTTCTTCTTCTTTTTCTCTCTGATCTCTCCCATCTCCTCTCTCCTACCTCTTCACACTCAATCCCGTTGACCACGATGTAGTTGTCACACTGTTTGCACTTGACCATTTTGCTCTTCATTTTCCTGAGTCGGTGTGTTCGCGCAGCTCTTGAGTTAGCGCGCACTTTCCCAATGGTCCCGTTCCCTTCAGGAGTGGGGTCTCCACATTCTGCAGGGAGTGATACTGTAGGACAAATCAAATGGTAGTGTACACAGCACAGTATGGAACATTCAGACACTCAGGTCAACTCGAAGGGGAATACATTGGTTGAATGTAGTAATGTGTTTATGTGAGCACATAACATATCAAATGGCACTAGTTGTGACCATTGGGTAGCACTCACCTCCTTCAAGGACCGTCCCCATGTCCCTCTCATCCAGGTCGTCTGATGACATTGTGCCAGTGGAGGGGGCTTTGCGTAGCCTCCTATTCCCATGAGCTTCAATGTTCCCATGGAGCAGACACAAAGGCAAAGGTATATATATAAGCAGGATATTTAGTTCTCTCGACCATCAAAAGTGACTATTGTAATGATATTACAAAACTCTCGTGAGAGAAGTTAGTGAAAGAATGACTGTGCAGATATATGCTTACCTGGACTAGACAGAGACTCAAGACTCCCTCCCATGCTCTCATTGTCACTGTAACCTGTCCTTCCTGTAAAACAACACAAGACAGTCGAAACACTAAATAAGGGCAGAAACGTGACTACGGGTAATGGCTAGAAAAACTAGACACCAATTCTCAGTTCAGTTCAATCTTTTCTTTATCCCAGAGAGGAAATTTGGCTGGCAGACAGGGGCAACAACAATTCAAAAGAGAGGTTAGTGGCAGACAAATTGACAACAACAACAACAACTCATACTAGTTTACTGTTGAAGAGCCAGTCACACACATATAATGCCTTGCCACAGTGGTGGTATGGGTGTCAGGTAAAAAGAAAGCCTTACTTGAATCACTGGGTCGTTTACCCAGGCCATCATCTGGCAGAGGGAAGGAGTCCTGCAGGGAGCCAATTGGGTTGCTGGTTTTTCTACGACCACTGGGAGGTGATATGTGAAGAAAGAAAGACAGATAAAAAGAAAGAAAGAAAGAAAGAACAGAACAATAGTTCGAGTTGACCTGGATAAACCGACAAAACTGAAAAACACAATAAGCTTGAAAGAAGAAAAAAATCTATTCTGCTCTACCTCTTTCCCAGGGGGACAAACTCTTGGAAGTTGAAGGTCTGGAGGGGCTGCTCTTGCAGACCCTTCCTGAATATGTGGAGCAGATAGGGCTCCCCAGGCTCACACGGCCTGCAGGTCAGCTCCAGGTTATGGTAGCCTAAGGGGACAGGTTCTGTCTGCAGTCTCTGGTAGTAGAACATGTTGACTGTGGCCTGGGAGAAACAGAGGAGATTTTAGAGCGGGTAATTGAATCAATTTACAGTCTAATTGTACAGTCCAATTGTTCAACACACTGTTATTGTGCTCATCATTAACCCTGTACCTCCTTTATATAAACACAGTCAGCTCAGGTGACTCAGCACAGGGCTGCATTGCTCTGTGGGTTTCTACACCTACCTCCTTCAGCACAGTGTCTCCCTGACAGATGATCTTGCGCGTGTGAACAATGATTCTCTCCTTCACCTTCTCCAACTCGTCCTGGTGGATCTTGGCATCAAACACACACTGTCGGTACAGTGCCTCTGCCTCTGTCACCTGAGAGAGAGAGGGAAGGAGGGAGGGAGGAAGACAGAGAGAGAGATGAGTCAAATATCATATATATGAACTATATCAAATGTGAGAAAAAAAACATGATTGTATTGTTTAATAGTTTGTTGCTTTTGTTATTTTAGCACAAGTATACACCGTTGGAACTGAGGGAGCAGGTTAGGAGTGAACCCAGGGGAGGTTGTGCCCTCACCTTGGACTTGGCATCGTCCTGGGACTTCCTCCTCTTGTCCAGGGTCTTGTATCCGGCGGTGTCGTCTACGGCCTTGACTCTCCCAGCCTTGGCCTTCTCCAGCTCCTCAGAGCGCTGAATGTACTGCTGGCGCGCCTTCTTCAGAGCCGTCACCACATCGCACTGACCAATGACAAGGGACATCAGGGGACACAAATCTCTCCAGAGACTCTTTCTCTCTTTATGACGGTGTCCAAGCATGACCCAGTTCAAAAAGCGGTATAAAAACATGGTTTTCACCAGGTACGAGGAGGAAGAAGGGCTTTGACAGTTGTTGTTTTCACAGATTATTTGTTTATTTACATTATCTGTTTTCTATTGTTGGTCAATATGTAAATATGTAAATACATTTGATTTAATTTAAAATATATATTATATTACCGTAATATTGAAGTCAACTGCAGATTATTAATTATTAATCTCTGATTATTGGAGAAGGGGTAGGATTAAATAAGATTATGCTTCTTCCTACTCCTTTTCGGACATGTTAAGTAAATTATTATTATTTTTATTTTTTTTGTCTTTTGTTGTTATAACTATTTCTTTCTAACTATTTATTTCTACACATGTTCGAAATAAAGCTTTCATTCATTCATTCATTCATTCATTCATGACAGTACCCTGCTATTTCCAATAAAGTCAAACTTACATAAATGGTATCGACTGTATCTAGTATCTTAGCCTTAAAAAAGAGATGCACACAGCACTGTTGCTAATGCAGCACCCCCCCCCCCGCCAACACAAACACCAAAACCAAAGATACATCACAGAGGAAAGACAGACACAAGACAACTACAATACCCACCATCTTCCTCTGTTCTCTTGACCACTGCTCCTTGAACTCTCTGCGCCACTTGTCAATCTCATTCCTCTTGGCAGCCAGGGCCTTAAAGATAGAGATATGTGATTAAACACATCCTTAGATTAATCATTTCACTACTGTTCATTATGGACACGCAATTCAATCTGAACCACTCACAGGATCAACAACTTTCATAGTATAATAGTATACAAACTTGTTTTACTTATTTTGAGTCAAACACATGCAATTTTTGCAGGACAAGAGCACTTCTGCTTTTGACCCAGACATGATCAGCAGGTTGGATTGAGTGTCTGTGTGGATGAGCACCTGGTAGTAACGGTGCTGCAGTATTTCTGCAGTCTGTCTGGTGGACGCACTATTCTTGACGTCTTGCTCCAAGGCCATGGTGTAGATGTACTGTAAAGGCATCATGTCCTGCACCGAAATTCAACATAATTTCATACATATTCTATGACTTGAATTCATTATGAAAATACCAATGATTTGCATAAAGATATGTATTGCTAGGCAATACTGTGCACGAATACACACTAGACACAACACACTCACTCTCACACACACTATTCACACACTCACACGCGTACACACGCCCACACCCATACCTGTTGGGAAATGCAGGACCTGGTGGTTTCTGCCGCCTTGATGATGTTCTTTGCAAATTCTTGCTCTGCGAACAAACAAGCACTGATCATCATAATCATACATCATAATCATTCATAATCCAAGTAATACCACTGGCCTACATAACTCCACTGTGATTCAGATCAGACATGAAAGCCTTCCATCATTCAGTGATTCCTATTATCTGTTTATTATGATTACAAAATATTGGCACACTGGCACAAAGTAAGTTTCCATGGTGGAAAAGTGTATTGATTAAAACACAAAACAGTGCATCTGTATTGACAGGATGTCAGCAAACATCAATATGACTTTGGAGCTGCTACGTGTGCCATTAATGGCGGTCTAAGGTGATATAACGACATGTAGTCCATTTATATAACCAAATCTCTACTGGGAAAAATTATTATCAGAAATCCCAAAGAGAGGACTGATCTGAGTCTGCCCACTGTTTACATCATTGTCCCAATATCTATATCAAAATCGATACCTGTGCTTTGCTTTTCTAATTGCTGCCCAACATAATTTAGACTGAACATCTGCTGTTGTTGCTAATGTCTATTCTGCAACACGACACTAACCACTGACCCTCAGTATTAACTACCACTACTAACCTTCCCTAATCATTGTTTTACAGCTTCTCTAGAGCTGAATTTCCTGAAAGCTAAGTAACACTCACTATCGTCCATGCTACATTGCTTTCGAGAAACAAACTTTTAACGTCAACGAGTATACATTGTTGGTGGTGTGACCCCCTCCCTCACACATCTGTTCTGACGGCAGCACTAAGCACTAAAGAAACGCAGAGCAGTGTGTTACCATGTAACCCTGTGCATCACCATTAGTCATCTGTCCTGCCCCTCTTGCCCAACACACACTCATGGTTTGGGGACTCTTCCATATCACGGCAGGGGACTCCTGCAGACAGACAGACTAACACGTACTGGGTCTTAGCAGGCAGTGATCTGTGCACCTGGGCAGGCTGATGCCTGGGTAATCTCTCTGCCCTCCTGCAGTAGCCCTGTCCATCAACTCCATTCTCCTGCTGTGATCTGTTAATCTGCCCTGTAATCCATCTCTCTGTGGGGTTTGCTGTGGTGACTGCATCACACGCTGTGATCATCATTGACTACCACTCAGTTGGAGTATGTTATCACAGGGCATGCTACCCTGCAGATTAATCCCCTTACAGACTTGTGATACTGGTTCTCTGCCACCAGAGGATGGTACTGTGGATGATACTGTTATAGAAGGTCTAATAATGATCCTATCTCAGGTACATTACACACATTCTCTCTGTCTGCGCTGGCTGAATTTACAATGTTGTCTTTTTCAGGAATAATGTGACTAGATGGCTTTCTAAGTAGAGCAGGTTATGTTGTTGTAATAACTGTTATGAACAAAACAACTATAAAAAAGGAAGAACAAAAAAAGACCTGGTTTCCTGGACCTAGTTTACGCTTAGCCGAAATATCATCTACAGTGGAGAGTGAAATGAATGAGTTCAGGACATGACTTCATGAAAATGTACTCGTTGGAACAGATGTAGGACCTCTATATGACGTTGGTTTGTTTGTAAATGTAAGGGCATGTGTGTTTCTATACATGGGCAGCACACCTGTATGTTTTTGTGAGTATGTTTATATATTCTGTCTATGATTTGTTAAAACTACTAGTGCCATGGCGCAAATAACAATCATGAGATAGACACACTGCATTAACACACACAAACGCGTTTCCACTCACCTAGGCTGATTCTCTTGTCCATCCAGACCAGCAGATCTTTAGCGTAGCGGCACCACATTTTGGCATACTGGAGGGCCAGCTCCACTCCGCCCTCACAGCGACAAAGGGCCAGGTCTGCATCCTGAACTGAGAGGGAGTACATCAGCATCACTGCAAGGTCGGTCTAGCCTTCCCTGCAAATAACATACAGTCCACAGGGCTCTGCCCCTTAGTCAAATGGACTTCCCTGCTCCGGTGGAAACACAGGGAAGTCTCTCTCCTCTGATTCCTCGAGAGTTAAACCCCCTTTCTACCTCCACAAAGCTGGGCTGAGTATCTAAAAGAGCTTGCGATAATGTTGTGTGTCCTATACGAACAGTCATGTGTAGTCCAAAAAACCAAACCAAACACCTCATTCATGGGAGGAAAAACAACAACAATGAAAAAGGGTAACTCCTATTTCTCAGTTCCTTTTGACCAGCAGAAAGGGAACTCTGTGGTGACGATAAGGTTTACGCATACACAATACTGCAATGAGCGACTGAAATGGCCCGTCATGGTTAGTCCCCTGCTGTCCAAATGGTGGGCTCCAGGACCATGGATACGTGGTTGGTGGTCTCAAAGATAAATGCTGGGCTCTTGTGGAAAACGATTGTCCGAGAGAAATCTCCTGTCCGGCTGCTTGTGGGTCAAACAGACAGGGTTTGGGCAGAGAGTGAAGGGAGCTCCAAAACAAGCTTTGGCTAAACCTTCTCTCCTCTTCTGCTCTCTCTCTCTCTCTCCTTGGCCCCTCCCTCGCGTCCTGCAGAAGCTGACCACAGTCCTCCTCCGTCAGAAAGAAAATGTCAGTCTCAGGTAGTAACCACAATAACTCTTTGGTGTCAAAGTGCTGTGAATGTTATGCAGCAGAAGAGCAGGTCTCCACTGTGGTTAAGCAGGCAGGGTGTTGGTGTTAAGTCAGCAGCAGCAAGTCTCCATCTTCCTCTCTGACTCAGAGAAAGCAGATGATGTGCAACAATCCTGCCATGGTCATGTGGTCTATCCCTCCCTCTCCTGTCAGCTCTCTCTTTCCCCCCTTTCCCTCAGTAAAGTTTTTCACCTTTTTTTCTTTTCTTCACTACTCCTCTTGCTACCAATTTGACTATACTACTATGCACTCCAATATTTTTGACGCAACACTGTCCATTCACATCTTTG
Source organism: Nansenia antarctica (assembly GCF_963989245.1). Taxonomy (NCBI): domain Eukaryota; kingdom Metazoa; phylum Chordata; class Actinopteri; order Argentiniformes; family Microstomatidae; genus Nansenia; species Nansenia antarctica. The sequence goes on along the minus strand of NC_137675.1, from coordinate 65,986,292 downwards.
AACTGTAGGTTAGCAGTTGCTAACACAGAACCATAAACAGCTATCTTTGTTTGTATCAATGTCACAGTCTTCTGACAGGGTGCACAATTCCTCTTTTCAGTTCTTCTCAAACAGATGTATATCTTCACTCTGACTCATATATTCTGGGCTCAACTCCATTCTGTCTGCTACAGATCACTCTTCAAGAGTTACAGCAGAGAAATGCATTTCTAGAAAAGCACTGAAAAGAGACTTCTTATTCCATCTGCAAGTAAAATCCTCAAGGAAAAAAAAGAATTTCTGACCAGGGCGGGTGCCTTGTTGACCAGTCTGCTTTGCTCCCTCTATTCTCGGCACCTCTGCACACTTTTGGCAACGTCCCAGTAACATCTATGCTTCCCCCTCGCTGCCTCCTGCACTGGGACTGGGGATTACCCCAGGATAGTAGAGTGACAGGCTTTAGAGCAGAGCAGAACAAGGTTTACCTCCTGGTGTGTGAAAGAGTGTCTGACCAGAGGATGGGGGGTTGGGTGTGGAGAAGGTTAGCTTAGCTCAGACTAAGCAATGCAAACCCTCTTCCGCTGTCATACATGATCTGTCTCATACATGATCTCCATCTCATACATGATCTCCATCGCATACATGATAGAAAGCTGGGGCTCAGGTAGGGTGGGGTGGATATGAAGACTAGACTGAAAAGAGCAGTGGAGAGTCAGAGGTTTGTGTCTGGTGTAGTGTAAATCAGGACTTCTGTGTATTCAGTGATTCAGCACTTTTCCACTGCTGTTACTTAAATGCTATATTATGTCCCTATGTAATCCCTAATCTCTGCTTGGCTGTGCATGCTCAAGAATTTCTGTTCAGTTTAAATTGGGTCAACTGACATCCCTGCTGACATAGGTCCTATAGAAACAGCTGATCAGAGGTTGAAGCTTGCAGCTCTTATCACAATGTATTGGCCACATTCACTCTCTGTCGCTGTAATTGCTCTCTTAACCTGAACAATGCTATTTTCACTCTACTCCAATCACTCCTCCCTTTCCTCTGTTGCACTCCTTTCCCTCCATCTCTCATATCCCTCCCTCCCTCCCTCTCTTTTTCTCTCTCTCCCCCTTGTGTCTGAGGTAAAAACTGAGAGCAGCTGCCTGCTGGTCTAATCCTCTCTCCACCCCCATTTTGTCCTAATCTCGTTAGAGCAGGGCAATTAGACCATGTGGCTAATTACACATAAACAAGTTGGAGAGGGGAGATTAAGAACTGTGACAGACTGCCACCCAGTCCCGCCTACATCAATCACACTCGTCTGGGATTGGCTCCACTCTGGTGTCAATCAATCGCATGTGTTTCCTGAAGAGAATGGGATTGACAGGGAGACATAATGGTCCTAATGGTAGAGATCACAGAACCTTCAACCTTCAACACATTCCAATCTATCCCCTATCTTACAACTAACTGTAGCCTCTCCAAATGCTCTGAACACCATGTGTACCGTACGCCATCCTGGCACATAACAACCACAGCATTGACTCATGCACTGGCTGCATAGTCATCACAAATAAAAACACATCCCAGAATCCCCCAGAATTTCCCAGAATTCCCCCAGAATATGCACTCACACAAAACAAAAGGTAAAAAGGCAACACACAACAATAAATATATATACGTACCTGATTGACCTCCATCTTTCTCATCGCCATAAGAGCGCATTTCTGGGCAGTAGACATCTTCACACTGTCAAGTAAAACGCAGGTTCTTACACAGACACATGGAATTTGCGAAGAGGTAATGCACCGCATTGCATAACAGCAGACATCACTCATATGAATAAAACAATGAACACAAATGAACAATGTTTAATACCTAGTCATATCATACAAGTGTAATGACATAGTAATAACCACTCACCGTCACATCATCCAGCTCTGTGATCTCTGTGGTTTCCGTAGAGACAGGCTCTACGATGGACTGGGAGTCAAGGTCCGGCAGCATCTCCTCTACAGTGCTGGTGGACCATAGGACAGACATTATAGGCAGGCCAATGGAGAACATGGGAATAAGATAGGAGTGGAATCATGTAAAATAGTGACCAATGCACCCATGCAGGCACGCACGCACTCACACACACACACACACACACACACACACACACACACACACATCCTCTCCATTAACTACTGTATAATGTAAGCACTTGCATACAGTATCATGCATTGTGGCACAGAGACACTGTCCCTTATTGGATTGATTATTTTTAATAGGGAGTGGGTGTATACCCACTCCCTATTAAAAATAATCAATCCAATACATATTGAGTGAATATCTCTGTAATTAACACTTACGAGTAGACTAAAGTCAGCTCAAGATTATCGAAGTCCCGGAAGATCTCGCTGTAGCGCTTGGTCTCAGATTTGTTTGGTACCTTCACATCTAGGATGAGAAATGGATGACAAAAATGTGAGAAAGACATTCTTCATATTGATACACTAACTAGTGCACATGCGAACTCTGAAGTTAATGAGGTCCTGACGTTAAACATATTCTGTTTTTAGTAAAGTACACAGAAGGGAGTAAATGTTATGGCCAACACCCAGCCCATTACAGAGGTTGTGGGGAAATAAAAGGTTGAAGGTTTTAAGGGTGGTGGTGGTGGTGATGGTGGTGGTGATGAAAGCCTTTGCTGTGTGACTGTGTGTTTAAGTGTGTAAATTACATTATTTGTTATTGTAACACAGCCTCTAGCAAAAAGGTATAGTAACTGTCACCATTATATAACAGCAAGAACTGCTGAGATGGCTTGTTCTTGTTTTTTAGCTGCGTGTAAATAGACAAATGCACTGTAGACTTAGAAGTATAGTTTACAGAGTGAATTAAGAGAGAAGTTATGGTGTTATTAATACATGAGCAAAAGGAGAAATGCTAGTCAAACAAAGAGTTCTACTCATTTGATATGTTGAAGGCTATATGACCTGGTGGAAAACACTGAAAGGCCATACAGTACGAGGCCAGGGACATTCAATGATAAATTACAGTACATGGTCTGAACTTAAGTATAACTTTTGAAACTGTTACACATGGTTTCACTTTTGGGCAGTTAAAATGCAAAAAAAAAACGGTGTTAACAAGAATAAAGAATGAGAAAAATCTTCTTTCTTTCTCTCTCAGTGCCTGTCTTCATATAGGTCAACCACATCCTGCTTGCAATTTGTGTCATGCTCTCCGGAGGACAAAAAGACCTTGTTTTTCACATTAGCAGACACGTTCTACTCCCACACTAGTAAAAGATAGGTAAGATATAAGAGTTGTATAACTAGTAAAAGACAGGTAAGCTCACTAAATCTAATTTAGCTAGATTTAGAAACAAACCATTCTTTCTACAGTTCAAAGTCACATTATTTCTTCCTTTAATGTCATTCTACAGAATATATTATTTGTCACTTTATGGTTCCTGGAGATATTTACACAATGTAGCTAAATTCTTTCACCAGGCTATTTTTTTTCTAAAAGTAAGTAAGTAAGTAAGTAAGTAAAGCTTTATTTATATAGTGCCTTTCGTACATGAAATGCAACTCCAAGCAGGCACTTTGACTAGTAACAATAGAAGGTGTGGCATTCCTAAGTTAATAGAATAAAAAACCTTGTGAATTCTTGGTTAGTGGTTCACACATGCACACTTGCAGAATTGTTCAGTTAAAAAGAGTCAAAGGACACACAGTACATTTGAATGGCACTGAGTTGAGTGCATTAACAATGGTAGAGGCATAGATATAGAACAGCTACAGTATAGTATAACTATATACAGTGCTGCTATACGTATACAATGTGAACCTCTTGTGCAATTATTATAGATTATTATTTTTTCAGAACCAAGTCTTTTTTATCTGACCAATTCCATATGCTGGTTTAGAGGAAATCATGCGTGTATGGAAAAAATAAATTATAAAGAAATTAGTGCCTGTGCAAAAATAAGTGAATCCCAAGTTGCATTAGTTAAATCAAGTAGATAAGTAGAATCAGGTGGCCAAATAATTTGGTGACAAATATACCAATCAAAAGAGAGATCTTGGGAAAAGAGTTTGGGCAGGACTATAAATAGAGAGAAGCAACCTGGTCAGTTTTGTGTTACCCATACAGGTGAATGCAAAACACACCATGAGAAGAGGAAATAAGATCTCAGAGGACATCAGGAAGAGAGTAGTGAGAGCACATCAGTCTGGAGATCAACAATATTTGAGCTCCATCAGTCTACTGTGAGGTAAACAATTTACAAATGGAGAGCATTTGACATGACAGCAACTCGGTCTAGAAATGAACGCTCTTCCGAAATATCCCCAAGAGCCACAAGAAAAATAATAAATCAGGTAAAAGCCAACCCAAACATAACATCTAGATATTTGCAGACCTCCCTTGCTGCACCTCAGGTAACTGCATGCTTCAACAATAAGAAGAACACTGAATCGAAATGACATTCATGGGAGGGTTGCTAGGAAGAAGCCTCTGCTGTCAAAAAAGAACCAAACTGCTCGTCTTAACTTTGCCAGAGACCACCTGGACACGTCTGAAGGTTTCTGGAAGTCTGTTCAGATGACAGATGGGTCCAAAATGTACCTTTTTGGTTACAATCAAAGCCACTATGTTTGGCGAAAACCCCAACAGACTGATTCTAACAGTCAAGCATGGTGGTGCACTTTCAAGCAGCACTGTATAACTGTTGTATCTCTATGGTCAGACAGAGCACATACAGAGCCAGAACAAACACATGAAGTGAGGAAATTAATTGGCTCAAGACTCATTTGCTGTAAATGTTTGCAAACAAATGCTTTAAGCTAATTACATGTTTTTGATATATAAGTCAAGTCTAATACAGCTATTTGTCAAAATGGAGGACGAGTTCAGGAAGTTCACTGATCCTGCACTGACTGGGAGGATGTAGCATGCAACCACAAAGAAACACACACACACACACACACACACACACACACACACACACACACACACACAGACAACTGTGAGTTTCCCTGCATGTCCTCAGTGAATTCTCCTACACAGTTAACACAGCCAATCCATGGGTTACGAGAACATAGTAAACTTCACCAAGTGACAACCACACACCACTTCTGTTCAAAATGTCATTAACTATTCTCTGAAAACCTTCATTACTCCTATTCTCCCAACACTGATGATAATCATCTCCCTCTCTCTTGTTACTCACCTGGGGATTTGGAGGGCTCCTGGTCTGGGGCCTGTGCTTCTTCCATTTCCATTTCTCTCTCTCTCTCTCTCTCTCTCTCTCTCTCTCTCTCTCTCTCTCTCTCTCTCTCTCTCTCTCTCTCTCTCTCTCTCTCTCTCTCTCTCTCTCTCTCTCTCTCTCTCTCTCTCTCTCTCTCTCTCTCTCTCTCTCTCTCTCTCTCTCTCTCTCTCTCTCTCTCTCTCTCTCTCTCTCTCTCTCTCTCTCTCTCTCTCTCTCTCTCTCTCTCTCTCTCTCTCTCTCTCTCTCTCTCTCTCTCTCAGTTACCTGCACCTAGAACCTACCTACCACAGAAACTACAATACCTCTCCTGTTAATCACACATGAGGAACCAGAGCTTCAGGGCAGGAAATCAGCTCTGCTTCCCCTAGATGTAGGCCTACTCAAACACTAAATACACACTTCTGGTAAAGTGATGGCATGTGACTCTTGCTGCCTTTCTTTTCTTGCTTTAGTGCAAGGAGGTTGGCCAATACGGTTTCACCATAAGATGAGGAAGTGTATCTGTTTGTCACTGTAGGCCACTCCTACACTGTCACACCAAACATCGCTACATACGTGAGAGTTTGCAAGAGAGAAAGAAAAAAAGTGCCTCTGTGCTTGCAAAAAGTGTCACAGGCCTTGATGTCTGTGATGTGAAGATTATTGTCAGTGTCTGTGGATTCAGCTTGTATTTGTGGCTGTGCCACTTTACTGTATCTATGCCACCAATACTCCATCTCTTAAATGTACTCTGTCATGGGGGTTGATAACTGACAGATGTTGCTTTTGGTTGACAAAATAGGAGATAACCTATCCAGCTACAGTCAATATGGTTATTCGGTGTCTAAAGCGGTGTCCAAGCATGACCCAGTTCAAAAAGCGGTATAAAAAAATGGTTTTCACCAGGTACGAGGAGGAAGAAGGGCTTTGATAGTTGTTGTTTTCACAGATTATTTGTTTATTTACATGATCTGTTTTCTATTGTTGGTCAATATGTAAATATGTAAATAAATGTGATTTAATTTAAAATATATATATTATATTTATATTGAAGTCAACTGCTGTTTATTAATTATTAATCTCTGTTTATTGGAGAAGGGGTAGGATTAAATAAGCTTATGCTTCTTCCTACTCCTTTTCGGACATGTGAAGTAAATAGTGTTTTTTGTTTTGTTTTTTGTTTTGTTTAGTTTTTTCTTGTTTTTGTTTTGTCTTTTGTTGTTATAACTATTTCTCTCTGCACATGTTCGAAATAAATGCTTTCATTCATTCATTCATTCATTCATTATTGGTGAACCATACCAACCTAAGGAGTTTTCTATGGTTTGCTGTTGAGGGAGCTCCATCAAGTGTAACAGAGAGGTGAGCAATCTTAACATGCAGAAGTTTTCAGGTGAGGAGGTCCAGGTGAGGCTGTGGATGTGAGACTTACCTGAGAGGGAGAGCTGCAGCATGGAGAGGGCGTGACTCACTGGAGGCTGCCCAAAGGCTGGGTAACGCTCAGTTAAGACCTGGAGAGACTCCTGCAGGGCCTGGAGTCCCATGGCCACCTTTGGCTGGGGAGGGCCATCTGACTCTGAAATGAAGGGAGAGAAAATGGTCTTGAGTAAATAATACAACATGTTCCAGAATCAGAATATGTTGAGAGCAATAGGCCACCAGTCACAACTTTTATTATTAAATCAGTATGATGTGATGTAATGTGAAAACTATCAACATACTGTTATATTCACTAGTGATGTCAAGTGACCAAGGGACATGATGGAAAATCTAACTAAGAATGGAATGGATCCTTGAAAGGTTCGGTCATTCAGTCAACTCGGAGCTATTTACCTATGGCTGTGATCGTATCCCTTTCCCTCCAAGTGAACTGCATTGACATTGGAATTATGGAGCGATTGGCGACCCCGTGGGGCGGCGCAGTAGGCGTATCGCATAGAGGTCTGATTGAAGAGAAAAGGTCGTCGGAGGAGGGGGTGATGACGAGGATTATATACACAACATACAATATACATAATCAGTCGCAGGTGGGACTACAATTGGGCATACCGTCCTAGCATACCATTTAGTTTACTCGGGGGTACAGTAGCCTGTTGAGAGATGATGTGCTAAAACCATACGTCAAAACGGCTATATTAATTCTGTATGGCTGTGGCATATACACAAATCAGATATACTTTTGCTATAGGCAAGACCAGTGGCCGAATTACACCGTCATCTATTTTTGTTCAATTAAATGCCCACATTGCTGCTGTTTAGACAAACATGGAAATATCATGCAATTTGTGCGTCACGTGCGCCACCAACGCATAACGCACGCATGCATTTGACCACTTAATTAGGACCCTGGCCACCGCAAGACTATTATAGATATTATATCCTTGTGTCATTATTAAAGGAAGCCTCTAACAATGTTTCTAAACGCGTCTGTTCAAAGTTGTATTCATCCACAACTCACCACCACAATCCTCAAAGAGAACCCGGAATTGTGTTAAACGGTGTGCCACTGTGCGGAGCTTTGAGACGGTCCATGGCAGATCGCAGTGCCCAAGTATAAGAATGCGCTGCCCCTGCACACATGTGGTGTTCATTCCCGGTACAAGCGAATAGATATATATCAATATATTATATTAATCCGCGATGTGAGTCTATGCCTATCGCTGCCTTCACAAATGGGGCTAGATGAGGTCCAGTGACTTACACTAAAGGTTTCTCATAGCTTTCAAACTGCATCTTAGCATCTTGTCCAACAGCATTCCTGTTTTGCAACAGTTTGGCGTCACCTCAACCTACTTATTGTAATAGTTTAATGAGGGATAGAAGTCACAGTTGCCACCACTGCAGTGAATGACAAGGCCATTTTCATTCAAAATTCGATCAAAACAAGTGTATATTTTGGGTTCTGATGTGGTAAGATATTTGAACTAAGGGCATGATGCTTATTTTTTTAATATTCTTCAAGAATCAATGGATATAATTAATGTAAACGTCAAACGCGTCAGTTTTCCACCGAACACAGAGTTGGCCGTGGGGTACCAGCAAGGTGAAAGAACATTTGGCCTTTTCCTTGTTTTGATCTTGGCCTCCGTTATCATAGCCACCATGTCTGATGGGGTCTGGTCGACTAATGTGTCTATTCTGTTGGATGTCTTTCCCCCATTTTTAGCATTGCAAATATTTAACTATGATAGTGATACACTGCCCAGATTCATTTTATTTTAGCTAGATGCAATTTTCCTGTCAGTTTATCGTTCTTCTTCTATTCTATTTCTATGTCTATTTTCTTCTTCTATTCTATTTCTATCTAGCGTTGCGTAGCAACGAGTTGATCATGGGAAAATGCGTGTAATGTCACGTCACGTTAGGCCCTGGCCCGAGAAGGGTCCAGCTGCATCCTACGTTTGGCATTACCCGGACGCATGTGTTTATTTGGTTTGTTTTTTAAAAACTAAGCATTAAGTGAATAGGACGAAAATTCCATAAATACTTGAAATACGAAAATTATCTATCTCATATCAAAATATCCATAAATACGATCGGTCATATCCATAAGTACTTGAAATACAAAAATGCATCTATCTCATATCGAAATGCATAGTAAGCGGATCGTCCTCAGCCACCGTAGTAAGGCGATGACGTAGTCCGAACCAAATATGCAAATATGCAGGCGCGGTATGATGACGCGCTCGAACCAAATATGGTGTCCATGCGTCCGGGTGATGCGCGTGTAGGATGCAGCTGGATTGATGGATTGATTGAAAAACTTTATTAGAAGATTTGCAGAAGTAGGTACATGAAAGTACATATTACATACACGGTCAACTAACAGGATAAAAACCCAAGAAAGCCACTGGCTTATTTAATATGTTTTGGGCCGCGGTCTGATGAAATAAGTTATTTTCAATGAAAATCACCAGAGACAAAATTACCAATAATAATAATTTAAAAAAAGATAATACATTCTGAGCGGCCCAGAGTCTCGCGGCCCTCCTGGCATTTGCCAGGCTTGCCCGGTGGCCAGTCCGCCACTGGATACAGTATGAATGTTATGAATTGTTGTGCACTTAGATGCCTACCTCTATCTCTTTTTGGAACATAATGTTTTTCCATGTCTCATCATTGAACTTATAGCCAATGAGGAGGCAGTAAGCCTTTAAGAATTGTTAATGTGTGATAGGTCTTTTTCCTCTCTGTATCTGGGAATATTACCTGAAGGTTTAAGTGATGCCTACCTCCTCAACATTCTCTTGGTTGCATGCAAAAAAGCTATTACCAAATGCTGGCTTCAGAGAAATCCCCCTACCGTGGACCTTTAAAAAAAAAATAATTAATAATGTACGCTCCATGGAAAAGATGACCCACACCCTGCGTCTACAGAAAGAAAAAGGAGAAAAGTATTGGAAGAAATGGGATTGTTATTTTAAGAAAACGGACACTGATTAGGGTTTATATATAATTTTAGTTATTCATTTTCTTTTTGTTTAAATACATTTTATTTCTCTCTCACTTAAATAAATCTAATGTAATAAACTGTCTGTGTAACCGTCATCAATGATCATGGTTCCTGAACATGACCTCATGATATCTGCCCCACAAGTTTGTGTTCTTTGTTTGTTCATGTATGATGTTTTTCTGTTTGTGTGGTGTGTTATGCCTGAAATGTTGCAGAGAAAAAGTGTAAGTGTAAAAAAATGAATTGTTCATGTATCCAGACCCTTTCTTTCATCAGCTAAAAAAAGACAAAAACCACAAAGGTCTGGAAATCTGGAATTCAAACAACAACAACAAAGCACTCTCCCCACCACTTTTTGGTAAACAGCTGAGGGATAGGGCTAGAACAATTGAACCACTGGACATATCTGGATGGAAGGACTGACCATCCATGAAAATTATAGTTTTAACCATGTTTTGAAGCGATAGTGTTTGTTTACAAACAGTGGAGTAAAACAATCTTATATTTTGAGTTCTGATTGGGTAAGAGAGTCGAACTAAGCTCATGAGGTATTTATAAATTATATTCTTCAATAATTAATTTAAAGGCCCAGAATGTATGTACCAATCCCAGATGGACCAATCCCTTGTTGAGGTTAATCCCAAGTACGAATAGGGTTAGGGTTAGGAATCGCAGTATACAGTTTACCAGTTCTTATTCTTTTTATATACACTACCAGTTAAAGGTTTTAGAACACCTCCATTTTCCAGTTTTTATTGAAATTTAGCTCAAATGAAAAAAGGTCATCAACAAATCACTCAATAAGTTGAATTGAGTCCACCTAAATAGAAGGATAATAGTTTTGTAATTTTGGAATTAATATCTTCTCTTTGACATTTTTAGCTTAATTTCAATAAACGTTCAATAAACGTTGTTCTAAACGTTTGACCGGTAGTGTATATACCTGCGTAGCCACTGCCTCTGTAGTTAAGTAGCTGATGAGTACTGGGTACACCTATCTTAGCTGACATCAAATACTGCTGTCATTTGTTTGTGCACCAGTATAGCTCACTGTTGGCTCACCGTTCGCCAGTCCCATGAGCAGAATTGGTCGGTGTAGTTTGTCCCCTGCTCAATGGTGGAAATGCCTTTCAAGAGAAGAGTTGCAGCAGAGTAATACAATCCAGCATGGGCCTAAGGTGACAATATGTGGCTTATGATCACAAACAATAACTAACTTTATTTTGCCATGCAAGACATTGCTCACACACATATAGGCCTACGTGCTTGTGTGTGTCTCTGCAAAAAGTTGTGTTTGTGCAGTGGCACCATGGCGATGTCATGCGAAGATTCAAGATTGGCAAGAGCATATCAATCTAAAAGTAAAATGGATATTGGATAAATCTTGTATATGAACTGGAGATATTGTGACATTATGATACATAGGCAATAATCTTTTAGCAAAACATTTTATTCTTTGGCATGAAGGCACACTTGTTCTAAAATGCTAGACTGACAGAAACCAATCTCTTCCATTAATTTATAACTTGACTGTAGACAACCGTAGGTCTATCCCTCACTTAACTGCAATTGTACAACCAACGCAGTGCTACTGTTGTACACTGTTGGAGGTCAAACATACAGGCGTGCCTCTCCAGACACAATAAATTACTTGGAGAAAAGCATGATGATCCAAGCTGCTTATCTTTTGCACAGATTTAACTACTGCACAAAAGAACACTGCTTTACACAGAAACCACTCAAGAGACTGTGGAGAGACCAACCAAGTTTGGATGTGGCTGGGTGGGAAGAAGCCGTTTTTAATCATATACCTCCTAAACCACAAAGTGTGAGGCGTTTACAGTGGTTGGTCTTGCCTATAACCCTCACAAGAGTTCTAGTGAAGGCGTTAACCTGGAAACAGTCCAAATGAGGGGGACAGGGGGGACAAGGAATCCACTGCTATATACAGATGTACTGTAACTCAATGGTTGACAGGAGACAGATAGTGATTAACTTTGAGGAATGTGCTTTAATTACTGCTAATCTCCATGTCATTAGATTAGATGCAACTTTATTGTCCATCCAGGTATGGACAGTTGTCTAACTGGGTTCTCCTCTGGTTATGCCAAACCATATGGGACTTTGCTTCTGTTTGAAAAGCAGCATGCAAGTGTCTTCACGTTGACATAAAAATAGATATCACCTATGGTCTAAAAACGGAAAGCAGTATCTCTGTAAAGCTGTATCTCTGTAAAGCTGTATCTCTGTAAAGCATGCAGACTGCTCGTCTCTCCCAGTCATGTGACAAAGACCACTATACAATGTTATATAGTAAAAAAAAAAGAAAAGAAAACCCCACACATGTTCATTAGCTATAGACGTGGAGAGGTGTTTTCTTCTCAGTCTTGAGATTAGTCACAGTGAATCAAGGCACTTCAGGCATTAGAAACAGATTTGCAGTTCAGTCTGATAAAGACACTGAAATGTAACAATCGTATCACTGCTGTTGTGCAGGTCCCATCCTGCATTTTGGGGTGGGCAGAAGTTAGGTACTGCAAATACACTAACAACAACAAAAAAGAAGGTGAACGGAGTGAAATATTCTCTTTAAAAAAAAGGACACAACTATTTTAAAAAATGCTGATGCAACTGATCCCTTCTTAGCTTGTCACTTTGGACAAAAAAAAATGAAACAGGCACATCATGTCCCTGCGATAATGCAAAGGGAAAAAAAATTCTCTCTAAGGCCCCCAGTCCTCCTCATAGCTCATCCCGTGCTGTGCTGTCCAGAGGAGACTGGAGCACATCAGAGTTCTGGGCTTCAGTGCTGATCTCCGCCTGCTCCTGGGTCTTGCCTGTGCGGCCCCTGTCCCAGTCTGTACGGACCTTCTCATTGTCCCACACTGTGGAAGTTTCAGTGTCACTGATGTAACCTGAGTCGCCTGTGTAATGGGTCGGGAACACCAGTAGGGGTTCTGCTGAAAAAGCCTTCAGGTCCCGCGTCTCAAACTGGTCCATGTAGTCTGAGCTGGAGGGAAAGAGAGAAGACACAAATGTCAAGAAATTACTTAGAATGAAGTAGAGAAGTAGAGAAAAATGGATAGTGGTAACACTAGGAGAGACACTTACACAGGGTGTTTATTGAACATGATAGGGAGGAATTCGTCCACTGGCAACATCCTCTTCAATGGTTCTGCTTTCAGGAGCTTCTGGGCACCTTGTAATGACATCATATATCCTAGAGTCCAATAGGAGTAGTCAGCCTCCACCAGGTTGTGGATTTTGGGTACAGCTTTCTCTGGGTGGTCTACCTGCATTCTCTTCCGTCCAATATAACTGGAGAAATAACAATTGGGAAAAGGGTTTATACCACATGTTTAAAGTTAATGGTCCAGAATAGAGAAGCTAGAGGACCTGCAGATGATAGACACACTCACATAAGGTCCCAGTCTAGACCCTCTCTTTCCACCTCAATCATTAGGTTCTCCAGTCGGCGCTTGAAGAAGATCTCAAAACGCAGATCATCCTCCATCACCAGGGAGGTCTTCAGACCCCGCTCTGCAATCTGTGCAGACAGAGCTTAATCAATCACTTCTACATTGATAATGACGGAGCACAGTGGAAAACAATTATTTTCTACTGTGTCTAGGCCAGAGAACCAAAGCCTGGCTTTCGCTGCCCACCTCTTTCCAGATGTTGTAGTGAGAGAGGAAGCAGCCCAGTTCACCCTTGGTTAGAGGCCGGCCATGGTAGGGGTCACTGTAGCCAGGAAGCATGTGGATCCCCAGGTCATTCACCTCACTGATGTTCATTGCTCTGAAATAATGTGAAAGGGTGTCAGATAAGGTGGTTTGGTGGTCATTTGCAATTATCTGTGTAATGATGAAGTAAACGGTGTAAACTTACTTGCCGTCTACAGCTGGAACGACCTTGCAGGCGATCTCCTGCTCGTACAATGTCGTCAGCATGCGATCCCGACGGTCAGTCCGCTGCTGCAAGTTTATCACGAACACCTGCATACACCAAGCCATTGAGCCAATAAACAAACTGATACATTTTAACAGCAGGGGGAGACATTTTGCACTGAAGTGTATTAAAGACCCATTTTTGTAGCCATCATCTTCCGAGTGCCTCTTTTTTACTCACCTCATCAAATCCCATTTTGTCTGGTTGTTTGCTAGGGGCAAGTATGTATTTGGAGGGCATCACTGGGGGATTTCGAACTACAGCGAGAAGGAAGATGGATGCATATTACAAAAATGGTAAGAATGACGTGACAGGTCCACATGCTACCTGGGTGACATTAGTCAGTAGAGAGTAGGAAAAAAGTAAGAGAAGCTTGAGGGAATGCTCTAGCCTCTGATGGACTACACTGATCCCATGCTCACCATTAACCTCCAACAAGGAATGCAGGAAGCTGTCTGCTTCGTCCTTCAAGGAATTATGGGAGCGCAGTGGCACAGGGAAGTACCCATAAGTCTCTTTGTTACATAGAAACATTTGCACATCTGTGGAGGGGGAGGAGAAAGTAACGTGGAGAGAAACAAGTTCACAGGACATAACAGGTTTGGTGTCAACAAGAAATTAATAACCAATTGATTCTGCTATGACTACCACCACTACATGTCTCTTACTGTACCTGCCATGCGAGCAGAGAAGGCAAAGACAATGATGTCATCAAAGGCCCAGCTGTAGTCTGGGTGTGGGGGGTGGAAGGCCAGCTCCTTGGATGCCTCTTTTCGAAGATCTATCAGGAAGGTTGAGTGGACCATGGGCACTGCAAAGCAGCCCTTTCGCACTTGCTTTCTTATGGGTATGTAGGCAGGGGTGCGCTTATAGTAACCCTGGGGGGGGAGGGCGTGATTTACAATTCAGTGAGCATTTTAAAGTTCTTCAATCAGGGTCATTGTACTCACTCTTAACCTCATACACATATAACACAAACACACAGTACCTGGGCTGTCATCCCACACCAAAAGTTGGAATAGGCTGCACGGGATTCAAGCATAGGCGCCACAATAGTCTTATTCTCATTGATGAGCTTCCACAGAACATTGGGGTTGGTCAACATATAACACAAACACACAGTACCTGGGCCGTCATCCCACACCAAAAGTTGGAATAGGCTGCACGGGATTCAAGCATAGGCGCCACAATAGTCTTATTCTCATTGATGAGCTTCCACAGAACATTGGGGTTGGTCAGGAGGTTATCACAGTCCACCAACTAGAAGAAGAACATGAGTGGACAGTGTGAGGAGAGCAGAAAGAAAGGGGAGGGAGGCCCATTAACTCCATTGACATTTACAGAGTAAACATTTTACAGAATGAATACTCAGCGGTAGGCAGCGGTACTGAAGATGACAAGTCCATTTTTAGAACAAAATCATTTCAGCCATGAATTCCGTCCTTCCCAAAATGATACCCTATGGATCTTATACAATGCAGACCAGGTTGGGAGAGAACATTCTGAGCAAAGAGCAGCTGTACTTACTGTATATATAGCTGTGCATAATTGGTCTGGCACATTATTCACAATTGTAAACATCTATCCAAACTGCATTTACACTGCAGGTTGTAATGCCTAGTTCAGATTTTTTGCCTATATCCGATATATATATATATATATATATATATATTCCTATATATCCTATATATTACACTTGCGTAACACTTGAAACATCCCACATGCATACAAAAATAAACAGACACTGGTTTTACACATTGCACTTGCAATGGACGCAAACGAGATCGAAATTATAAAAATCCCTTTTATATATATTATAATATAAATCCATTGCTTTGTATGTCTGCAAAAGAGTTCTGCAAAATATTGCGCACATTTTAAGGCAGAGAAGAAAGAGGACTGCTGTTGTGAGTGAAACTAATGTCAAACGTCATCAAGACCGACACATTTTTCAATGACGTGCGAATCGGAATTACTATGAAATATCCAACCTGTCTGTTTAGATCACAGTCGAAATGACAGATATCCGATTCGTATCAGATTTATTTCCACATGATTGAGGCCTGAATCAGATCTAAGAATATCAGATTGAATGTGCTTTTTTACTGGTTACACGTACATGTTACATATCCGACCTGTGCCACATGTGAGCAAAACAATCTGAATTGTGTCACTTCTACCTGGCAGTGTAAATGCAGCCTAGAATAGACTACTCTAAACCTGTTTTGTCTCTGTAAGGAGGAGCAACGGAGACGTACCAGGAAGTAGTCAGCCCACATCTCGCGGGCAGACTCCAGCGCTGCCTGGCGTAGCTTCATCACGTGTGCATAGCGCAAGTTCGTCCACTGCCTAGAACTGTCCTCATCCTCATACTCTCTGAAAAATGCATACAAACAAGAAAATCAGTCTATATCCACACATAATTGATAGTCAAACACAAACACAGCTTCCAAATGATTGAACATGAAACACTCACTTGGGCTCCTCTTGTGGCCTCCACTCCACATAGTGGTAGAGTGTCTGTACCTTGATGAGCCAGTCACGCAGAATGGCTGTAGTGTTATCCACATTGTGATCAGTTGCTACCCTGTCAACACAGAAATGGAGGCTCATTGTCATCATCATCATCATCATCATCAAGGCTACCATTCCCTAACACCATAAGAGTACCATGTCACATACACACGATGAAATGAGACATGGCATTAGAGGCAGACGAACCAAGTCGAGTTGAAAGATTATACCCGCGTTCAGACGACAATACCTCAGTGTTCACTTCATTGAGGCTTATTGTCTGGAGCTATGGGCACAGACACCATTGTTGAATAATCACAAGCATACAGCATTCCCCAGGCTCTACTAAAATATCAAGATCAAATTTCTATGAGTAGGCCTACTGAGAGCATACAATATGCACAACAAAGAGGCAAGAATGGTGAAGAAAATAGCTACTGGGAAATGTAAGAGTTTTGTGGGTGTGCACAGTGTGCACCACGTGTGTACGGTATGCAAGCATGCATGTGTAACTCTGTGTGTAACTCTCATTCTGCTGAGGTTCTAACGCAAACCACATGTTGAGTCCTGTCTGTGTGTATGGAAAGAAGAGATCCTGTTACAATATGACCAAACCATCTTTCCTGAGGCATAATGTCAGTCATGAGCGTTGGCCTGGAGCTCCTGACACATCGACACCAACAAGCAGTAGCCAAGCTTGTAGTTCTCCTCTGAGGGCAGGCGGCCATGGCAGGTTCTCTGCGAGGAGTACTGATGTCACACTGGCCTGTGAGAACACTGCAGCTCTGTGCGAAACCACTTCTCTCCTCAGTTCTGTCCAAGATTCATCCTCACAAACCTTTGGATTACATAGAGGCCGACGGTCGAAATGTCTCTTCGGCTCTGCTTTCCAGGTACCGGTCTGTCAAATTGCTGTTTCACTACAACCTGCTAAAGTGCATGGGTACTGTATACACTCATCACATCGCCCCCATCCTTACTGATCACTCTCAGTCTCAAATTCACTCCAGCTTGTTTGATGGTGATCAGAAAGGAGAAAAAAATGGCCTGAGAACTCTGTTAAGGCAATAGACCTCCAGTTTTAATTTGAGGACTGTGTTTATAACACACATTATAACTGTTTGTAAATAGCCAGATGCAGCTTAATGTGCTTATAAAACCTGTCCAAACAACATGCTCAGTAGTGTGCCTCACACATGTCCTTCCCTGACACATTTCCCAGACTCACAATATTTAGGCTACAAAGATTGAAGGCTTTTTACAAATTACTTTCCTCTTCCTAGAGTACGTTCTAAGCCCCACAACTGCACTGAGTAGGCCTCTATTGAGATTTACACTGAGAGCCTCACTACACTATGGCCTATTCATTGAGTAGGTGAGTGAAGAGCATTCCTCGTTCAGCCCAGCAGCCGGACTGGTCAGAGCTCAAAGCCGGGGTAGGGTGACTGTTTGAGAATGTTGTTTGGATGTGAATGGTGAACCACCATCCCCCTTAAACACCAACCCCTCCCGGCCGTCCCTGGTAGACAGATGTTTACATAGCCAAAATCTCCCATTACCACATTTTACACTCTAGTACAGAGGTCCCTGGGTAGAGGATACAAACTAGTAAGAGTTCAAGTATAGTACTGTACAACACATGGGACACAACATCACAATCATGCCATTTAAACATAATGCTTAATATGTTCTGCCATTAATTGAACTCATTAACAGACCTCATGTATTAATCTCAAAGTAAAGCCAGTACCACATGACAATAACTTGACTGGTCCCACAAATGTATGAGTGCTTTTGAGGCCATCTGATTAGACATAGTCCATTCTAATGGATTGAGGTCTCATACCGGAGGTTCCATGTTATTTCCACCTAACAAGAACATTTATCAATACTTACAACAGGAGGCAATCACCAATTTCCCACCTGGGTTTACCCAGTACAACTCATATTGACCTCCATCTCACAGACACAGCCACACATTTAGTGTTGGCTGGCTGCACACCTGGTCTTGTCCCAGATAATCTCACCTGTGAGAGTGTAGATGCATTGACAAACCTCAGGAGGGTTTTCCCCAAACTATCCTTCCCACTTTCCTAGTACTGCAATAAACGAGCAAGAGGTCAGAGCCTGGAGGAACGATCACTTTAACAGCAGCAACAGTCTACTGCATAAATGCCATGCAATTTGAGCTGAGAGGAGAGGGAAAGGCAGACAAAGCTGGCCTTACTCATTGACATGACCATTAATATTCTTCTTAATTTCAATATTCATTGATTCATTCATCTTTGAGTAAATCAGGAATCAGGATATGTGTCTAGACCGAAGGGGGGGGGGGGATGCAAATATCTTTGATTCCCAAAAATGGAACTTCAGTTAGATGATGAGAGATCCATAAGTGTAAATAAAAAAGAATAAAAAAGACTGTTGCTAGCTAGTGCCGACATGTTTCAGCTAGTTACAGAGAGGAGGCAGGGGGCGATCGCTCCTGTCCCAATGAATGGATGAATAAATACCACGTAGACAGGAATTAGCTATCAGTGTTATTCACTCACCCTCACCCCCAAATTAGCAGTAACAATACTTAGCTACGCGCATAGTCCATAAATATCGGTCAATCAATTGCACAACGTCTCAACATAGCACTTTTAAAACAAAAATAGACTAATCCGATGGCGTTGCCTTAAAATCGCAACTGTTTCTCCCCTTCCCCTATTTTGCAGACGCCCCATCCTCCCGCAGCTAGCAGAGGAGTTCAGATCAGAGCTCACCAACCTTGTCTGAACAATGCACACCTCTGTGATGAGGAAAACTGTTCCAATCTGGACGACGCGTGTTGTTGATACTTTACTAATTTAGATGGGTAGTTTTACATTGACTGAAAATGGCAGTGAACGCCAACGTTAGCTAGCGATCATAGCCGACATAACAATCACCGGATTGTCTATCTTTACTTTAGATGACTTACCAAACTGCCACGCGGTCCTTTGGGTAATTGAGGCGTTCGATAAGTCCAAGAAAATAAGGCAACGAGTGTTCTGAGTTACGGCAGATGACGGCGATGAGGACCCGCGGGGCGAGCAGGGGAGACTCGGGGCTCCAGCGCTCCTCGGGGAAATATCCCTGAGCTGGTCCGGATAAGAGGAGTGTCAGCAGGGGGGACAGCAGGGAGATGAAGCGGTGCATCGCAAAGGACAGCAAAATGTCAAATGAAGCTTTCAACCGAGAGGATACAAAGTGCTGTGCAGAGAAAACAAATATCTCACTGACTTGGAAGTCCTTTCATCAAATAATGTCACCCCCGACAAAAATACAACACCTCAGTGACAACGCTGCAAAGAGTTGCAAAGGGCTGTCTTCTCAACTCGAGGATTAAAGGGGATGTTCCATACACGTTTAAAGGGGACGGACTTCAGAAGTTCATTAGGGCCCATAGCCTGCCCTACACTGTCATATACATTAATTACATTTAGTCATTTTTTGCATAAACTCATATCTAGAGCGACTTGTATGTATTGTATTTCTATGTGTGTATTGTATTTCATTGTGGCACGAATCATCCTCCATACTTCCAAGACGTACATTCATCTAACAACATCACAATCGTCGCAAGTAAGACAAAGTGCCACACGCAGTCAGTGATAGAGAACAAGAAGAAAATAATTGTTATTTAGTCGTGCTCCTCACAGGTGGTTACCTAATAAATCAATTCATCAATTAATCTTAACAAACATTCACGAGCGAGTCATAATTGCCACATCCATGTCTCACTTTTAAATGTATTGGGGTATTATTGAAAAGGTTGTTAAAAGGAGCAGTATGAACATTGTGTATAAAACTGTACATCATGTGACATCAAATAAATTGATGATCACTCATCACTTTCTCACAAATACTGGACACAGGTGCAGGTAACACCTACAATAAACAATATAACATACTTTTTATTGACATCATTTTGCACCCCTTATCCATAAGCTCTGAATTGAAAAAGGTTAAATGCAACTGGTAACTATAACGCTGACATCGTTAGGTTTATAGAGGCCCACTATTCACGGAATTTGTTTGTTGTGTATCCTATAACTCTTTCATGGGAATGTACACACTTCAGTTAAGACAGTATTCTCTTTGCATGACATCTGATTCATGAGATGTGTTTCTCGACTTAATGACTTTGTGAGTGTAAACAAACATAACAGTATCTTGCTTGACAACACACTTTTCTGCTATTTCATTTTCTTTATTGATGTTCATGTCTTCTCTCTGGTCCTTACTGGTGGAAAGTCAGAGTTTTACCCCTGGGTCTGGTCTCTCTGCTTGGAGAGTCAAGGAAGCACCTGCTGGTTCATCTATGAGCCAAAACAGTTCACCCTGGGTAGGGACAACTCGAGCTGCAGGCAAAGCTGGGCCATCTCCACCCTCCAGCACTTGCTGTGACAAAATTCAAGTTAAAGCGTTAAAACACGTAAACACGTTACCTAATGTGAGCTAATAAGCAATCATAGGAAAACTACGTGAGTATCAATTCAACCATTACCATTGCATGAAATTAGTTTCATGGTGATACTGCAGAGGAACGTTTGCAAATTGTATAGTACCTTTAGCACTGGTGCCTTGCTGCCCCCTGTTGATACAAAGACCACACAGCGGGCTGAGTTCACCACAGGGAAAGTCATGGTCACACGCTGCGGTGGAGGCTTGGGTGAGTCACTGATGGGAGCCACAATCTTCACTGTTTCCTAAAAAAAAGGGGTAGATCCAAACCCAAATAAATGATCAAAAAAGGTCACCAAAAAAAATAGCGTAAATCACTTTACAAACATTATGAAATGAATATACACATATACACTTATATAAGGCATACAATGACATCCACAAAGTTCAAATGTATGGTTCAGTCTAAACTCATGAATGATCCCTGCATAGTTAGGGGAGTGATTTAGTTGTGCACTCATAGCACCAGTTCCATATTCAACAAATATTATTTATAGGTGTCATTACAGGATGTTCTAGGTAGTGGGTGGATATTCAACCTATTTTAAAAATGGGTGGGCTGCATTGGACATGTATGTTGGTGGTTTCTCCTCCATTTAGTCCACGAAAGACTCTTGTAAATGGACTGCACTTATATAGCGGCTTATTCCAAAGTGCTTTACAATGGCCTTTCATTCACCCATTCACACACCAATGGTGGCAAGCTACCATGCAAGGCGCTGGCCTGCTCATTGCGAGCAATTTGGGGTTCAGTGTCTTGCCCAAGGACACCTCGACACGTGGCCAGCCAGGGATCGAACTGTCGACCTTGCAATCATTAGATGCCGGCTTTACCTCCTGAGCCACAACCACCCCTAAAACCCTTACTCCTACTCTTGACAGATAGGAATAGGATCTAAACAGTCTTAATTACATCCAGAAGAAGCAACGCCTCTTTTATTGCTTTTGTTATTCCCACAAGCAGACATCATGATAACGAGATATCAAGGCTCATGTGAAGCCATGAAGATCACTGCCCTCACCTCCAAGAGGGGATGGTCTGGGAAGAGGGAGCAGGTGTGTCCATCAGGACCCATCCCCAACAGCAACATATCAAACACAGGAATGTCCTCCTTTGGAAAGGTCTGCGCATGCAAAACAATACTTCATATTAAAAATAGTGGTAAAAACATGACATTCTTGTGTAGTAATAGTGTTATAACTGTGTATTAACACTAAATACTGTAGTAACAACATTGTATACGTTTGTTAATTACAAAATCACACTGTACGTGTGCATACCTCCTTCAGTTTGTGGGTATAATCCTCTGCACACTCCTTCACATGTAAAGATGGATCAATGGCCAGAACCCCACTGTCAGGGATGTTGATCTTGGAGAACAACTGATTCTGTACAGAGACACATGAGATTGACTGAGACACACATGAGATTGATTTTCCTAATATATAAGTAATACATCATCAGTGCTTCACAGTTACAGTTAAAAATGTTCCCCTTGACAAGGTTCAATCAATATGAAATTCCACCATCAGGAGGCTATTTGAAATTGTGCAGACATGTTTCTGATAATGTTTCTAATAATTACCAGTAGGTCAACATTCTGTAGCCTATGTATAATTGTCCAGATACTGTTAGGCCTACCTTGTACAGTCCATACGTGCTCTCTGGGTCATCAAATGGAACCAATCTCTCATCACAGAATCCTACCACCCAATGGCTGCAGTCCAAATCTGGCAGAGAAGGCAGACCCTTGGCCAGCATGGACACCAGGCTGCCCCCTGAGAGGCCTAAGGTGAACCGGCCATGGGAGGAAATGGCCTTCTCAGCCCGAGAGTTCACCAGATGAGCCAGCGCTGGGCCCAGCTCTGCTGCCGAGGGGAACACCACAACTCTCCTGCCTGACATCGCTGACTGAGATAGAAGAGGAAAAGGGGTTTGAAGTAAAGGGAAGCGTTGCATTGCATAACCAGACTGTTTCTTCTTGCATGCATTGCATTTCTTATACTTTCAAGGACGAGTTGGTCACCACATTGTTTTGTAATTGACAGTGATATTGCAGAATTTCAACATCGATTTTAGGATGCAATGCATCAACTCAAGTTGACCTAACGTCAGTACAATGTAGGCTTAGAAATAAGACTACATAATGATAGTAATGTAGGTAGTCAGTTTGATGTTGTGAGGAAATGTGGTAAAACAAGAAGCATGCCATCTCGAGAATGAGAACTGGTTTAGGTTTGCTTATCTAAAGGTAAGGAGGTTGATCTTCCTCATTCATTCATTGACTAAAACATGCTACACCTGTTACACATGGGAAGCTGTCAACTGAGCAAGAGGAGGTAACGTAAGTGTCATCTAAAACTGGACTACACTGTAAAGGATACAACTGCAAGACGCAATACATCTGAAAAACATAGCTTTTTGATGTAGGAAAGGTACATTTTGTAAAGTTACCTTATTTAGAATTTATTGTCGGCGAACCCTCGTAATCCAATTTTTCACTTCCTGAATCTCTTCCTCCGCTGGCCAATCATAAGTCCCCTAGCTAAGGAAATAGCCCTGCTGCATGCTGGGAGTGGTAGTGTTTCCCCCTTGTGTTCAGTAAGTGAGCTAGATTATTTTTTTTAATTTTTTTTTTACTTTTCGAACAACATTCGAAGTATGCCCAGCTTCTAATCATGAATTGTATGTATTTATTCACACAACACAGCGGCATCATCATTTAATTTATAACAATTATTATATGAATGAAAATGTGATGTAATTTCCTCCCAAAACAAAGGCACTTCGCATAGTGTGATTACCCTCCGATCCTGTAGATGGGGAACAATGTGCCTCATTTTCATCAATCTGTACATTCATTACATTTGACCAGTGAACTCGAGGCACAAATAATCTTCTATATATTTTATTTGACAGCCAGTGTACAGTAGATAACACGCCAGTTTTAAAAAAAACGCACGTAGAACACAGTAGAGAAAATGTCGACTGTCTTTTCTTTCCAAGCACAGCTTGTCTCCATCATGGACGCTTTATCAAACACAGCTGTGGCAGAAATAAGCAAGCTGGTCGACATCGAATCAAAGATGTTGACATTAGAAATAACTCGAGGACGGAATGAAATTGGATCACTTACAGAGAAATTACAGTTGATGGAGAATTTGCTATGGATCGCACGGGGGCACAAGCAGGACACAACGGCACACGGACGCACGAAAACACCTACAAGAGTGAGAGACTGTTCAATTAATAATTGCTTTGGAAGATCTCAGTCTGAAGAGGGGAGGCCAGAAATCAAAAGGTTTGCAAAGATGATCTCTGTTGAATACTGTGCCCCCTGTAGACTTATGACTATGCCCTATGAGCTAGCCAAAAATCAAGAGGTGTAATGATTCTCCCAGTGCCGCGACATTTGAGCTGTCAGCCTGCTAAACGATTGTTTATTTTATAGTGAGAGCTCCTGGGAAAGCAGTTGTCCTCCCCAAGAAACGAGTGCCCATCGAGATGAAGACACTTTCCTTATTGAAGTAAGTGTTGAACTACCATACTGTATTCTTGGTAAATGTTCTATGTGTAGAGTCCTTGATCAAATACTCTCTCTTTCTTCACTTTACAGCCTACAAATGCCACCAGAGAACAGCCTGAATTGATACTGATAAAGGAGGAACCTTCTGAAGTTGACATATGTAACAGTGGGCCAGAGAGAGAACTGATCAGTCAAAAGAGTGAGTGTTGCTGGATATGACACAATGCAAAACACTCTGGAGTCAAGACATTGACTTGTAAAGAAAATGGTTAACCAACGAAACAGTGAGTTAACTAATTGATACAACAAACACAAGGGGCATAACCCATTGTCTAACTTTAGAGTGAATGTTGAGTTGGCCTAGTTATGATAAAAACAGTTTATCCTAATTCATGCTTTCCTGTATTTTAACAGGAGCTGTAGCACTGGAAGCGGATGCTGAAAATGGGTGTTTTGATGTCCGTCAGCATTGTGTAGACGACACAATTAAACCGCCCTCGCTTACTGAGAGCCAAGTGAACCAGAGCAGTCAGTCCTCATCAACAGACGGACATGAGAGGCGAGACACAGATTGGACACAATTCACATGTTCAGAGGGCCAGGATGCACACCTGTCATCTGCACCCCCTAACTCAGAAACTGGAAAAGGCTGTGGTAGAGAAATTGTCTCTCAAAGTTTCAGTGTAACAAAGAACATGAGGATCCACAGTTTGAGAACTTCTCCAGGGGCTAAAAGATTTGGCTGCATACATTGTGGCAAGAGCTTCAGATGTTTTAGTCAGCTTGAAATACATCAGAGAAGTCACACAGGAGAGAAACCATTTAGGTGCACACTGTGTGGAAAGAGGTATGCACAAAAAGGGCATCTTTATACCCACCAGCGCACTCACACAGGAGAGAAGCCATACCGCTGTCATTATTGTGGAAAGGGCTTCATTCAGAAATGTACCCTTGATATGCATGAGCGCACACACACAGGAGAAAAACCTTTCATTTGTGTAAAATGTGGAAAAGGATTTGCGAAGAATTGTAACCTTAAAAAGCATATGGCTTTACACACAGACCTTAACATGCACTTTTACAGTGAATCAAGAGTTCCTGTCTATGAGAGAACAGATGGACATGGGCAAATTGACCTCCTCAACAGTACTGTCAGTACCAACAGTAGTTTCTGCAGCTGATGTGTTGGGCTTCATTCATTCATAGTTAGATCATTAAACTATATCATATTAAAGGTAACTTCAACAATTGCTGTCTGTGTTTTTTTTTTTTTTTTTTTTGTAGAATTGGACCTGTAGGAAATTGTATGGAAATGTAAATGATTAAAAAGCGTCTGGTTTATCGTTAACTTCATACCAATAATGCGTTTTATTACATGCATTTTTGTTGTAACATGCCACACAATAATTAGAACAAACTGAGCCGAATAAGCCGTATTTCATATTTTACGGTAAAATATCCCATAATGCCATGCAGTATTGTCAATGTATCCCAGCCAATCGCCGCCAACCAGACGGTTGTCTATTGTATCTGGCCAAAGCTAGCTAAAAAGGCTTGGAGCTAACTGCTTTATTGATCCAGCTAGTAAGCTACCGGTACATACCTAAGAATGAATACGATGATGAATCGTGGACGTTTTCAAATACAGTTAGCTTCGATCATGGGAACGCTAACAAAAGCTGCTGTGATTGAAATCGGCAAACTTGTCGACGAGTGCTCCACCGTTCTGCGTTCTGAAATATGTGAACACAAGAATGAAAATGAGGCATTGAAGAAGAAATGTTACTTACTCGAGCTTGAATTGAGAACTGTAAAGAGCATACAATCGCAAAGAGGTATCAGTCGTCCTGTGAATGGAATTCAGGGTCCCAAAGACTTCACAGCTACTTCAACGAACCGTGGTGAGCTGGGCTTACCCCCTCGGCGAGCTGGTCAATGATACATTGGATGTAATATAAATACAATTTATAATCACGTTTTTTCTTTCAGAAAGGCATTCTCCCTCTATAGATGGTGTGTTTGGAAAAGATTGGTGCATAAATCTATGGAGAGAAGACGAGCCCATCCATCAGGATAAAGAGACAGTGGGAACAGCCATCTTGACAGAGGAGGTCACTCAGGTCAGTGCTCAGAGATGTTGTTCACCAGTACCTTCACTTGTGTGTGATGACCGGTGATCGTCTTCCATTTGAGCAAAGCTGTGTGCATCCTGAATTGTCAACAGTGTTTATTGACTTTTAGTGAATTGACATCTGTTACTGAATTGACATCTGTTTTGTACACTGGTAGGCAATAGACTTGGAGGACAATGAGCCTGAATTGCTCTTTGTCAAAGAAGAGATGTTCGAGGATCGGTCCGTGGATAAACAAAGGGGACTTGCAGGCAACAGAAAGAGTATGTTTTATAATTGTTTTAATAATAAATATAACTCCTATATGTACTTTGACTGTATGAAAATCTGGTTGAGTTTGCTCACAAGCAAGACCAGTATTTGAGATTGTTTTCACTTACTTGACAGCAGGTGTGGCTTCTGATGATGGTGTAGGAGAGAGAGCTATCAATGAGCTTCACCTCTACCAGGGCGACCTGAACACATTTCCCATGCCTGGTGAGAGCCAAGGGGATCAGGGAACCAAACACCCCCCCATGGAGAGCCTCATGGAAGACCCCACATTAGCCGCCTGTATAGACAACACAGCAGAGCGAACTTCTGATTCAGCAGATTACCTGGAATATCCTACCAGTGTTAACTTGAATGCAACAAGAACCCTAATGACTGAAAGAGAGCAAAAGCAAAAGTTTGATTGTTTGTTTTGTGGGAAGAGCTTTAATTATTTGAGTTACCTGAAAGTTCACATTCGACGGCACTCCGGAGAGAAACCTTTCATCTGCACAGTCTGTGGGAAGCGTTTTGCGCAGAAAACGTACCTCAAATTGCATCAGCGCACACACTCTGGAGAAAAGCCGTACAGCTGTGCAGAATGTGGAAAAAGTTTCTCTCAGAAAAGCTCTTTAAATGTACACCTCCGAAGTCACACTGGGGAGAAGCCTTATAGCTGTGTGGATTGTGGGAAGAGTTATGCATATAAGCATGGTTTTAACCAACACCAATGTTTCAATTGAAAGAGCAGCATTTCACCTGTATTACAAATCTAGCTTATCTCTTAGGACTAAAACCTCAACCCTTTGTTATATTGCAAAGGTGTTGTGCCACTTGAGTCATCTGTCCACAGGGCAGCACACAAACACTGCCTTCTTCCTTTGCTGCCTGCAACAATCACAAGATTGGCAAGAAATGACATGCCCCTTTCGGGTTGACATGTTTTTGTTTTGTTTTAAATAACCAATATCAACATAAGATTGTTGTCTGATAAACAGAGTGAAGAATGCCAGTGTGGTAGATACATATTTATTTGTGAAGATAATTGGCGTGCCAACACACATGCTAATACTGTGCAATTTATTTGTATTAATACATACTTTATACATATACTACTCTTTTTACTCAAATAACTTAATGGCAACAATTTTATTAAAATGTTATGTATTTTCCTGTTGTTTTTGTAATGCCCTTTCAAACACGTATAATATCACCATTGGTGTATTATCTGTGTGTATATCTATCGACCGATCTCTTTCTATATAGAAAGAGAGAGATCTGCATATGCGTGCACTGTGTTAGTGTGTGTGTTTAGTTTCAGCACAAATTGCAGCCATTGAACCCATGTTGCAAAAAAAGTTTATTATTAAAAAAAAACAAAAAACTAAATAATCTCTTTATACAATTAGGGACTTTCGCATAAACTTTTCACATAATTAGTGCACATTAATTGGGAACATCAGCACTGGTAATTTGGTTATGTTGTCAACAGAAGACAATGCATTGATGATAGCATTCTATTCAGGTAAAGAATGTACTGTGTGGTAAACATGGTATGTGTGAATTTTACTACTCAGTTTTGGTATAACACAATGACATACCTGCTCTTGTATATACTAACCTTGTTTATTTGCTCTTATGAACATCCATGTGTTCTCTTAGCAGTTGCTCACTGACAAAAGACAGCTGACAATGTGAACATGTATGCTTTTATGCCCTCTTCTTTCTATCAGTTGTTCCATCATGAGAGACCATGTGTTGATTGAGGTTAGCTTTCTGTATAAAAGTCTTCTCACACTTTGCACATTTGAATGGTCTCTCGCCTGTGTGAATACGTAGGTGACATTTAAGATTTCCTTTCTGTGTGAACCCTTTTCCACATATGGTGCATGTGTGGGGTTTCTCTCCTGTGTGAACATATAGATGTATCCTCAGGTTCGACTGAGAAGTGAAAGCCTTCCCACAGTATTCACAACAAGCAAACTTAAATTCCTGAGAAGGGACACATTTGTGTGTTCTGATCATACTCATAGGAAAGTGCTGCTTACATATGTCACAGAATATTGATTTGTCTTGTACTTCAATGGATTTCAACTTCAACTGTTGCTTTTGCCTGTCACTTGGTATGAGATGTCCATCATCATCATCTCCATCATCCTCATCTCCATCATCCTCATCCTCCTCCTCCTCCTCCTCATCATCATAGTCGTCGTCATCCTCCTCAATGGGAATGACATGTGTATCATACTCCTCTTCTGTTCCATCAATGGATATAAAACGTATGGCATGTTCCCCCAAATCCTCTGTAGACATCTGCTGTTCCTCTTCCTGGTCAAAGTAGGAGGGCGAGTACTGATTCTCTGGGCTCTCATGGGGGAGGGTCTGATACTCAAAGGAGGGCCCTTCTTTTCCATCGGCTATAGATTTGTCATCTGGAGAAAATACAAGAGACAAATAGATAAATAGAATATACAGTTTAAGATTGTAGTGTTAATGCAGGCAACTTGACACCAAATAAGGGCCAACATTTCAGATGACATCTTACTTCCCCCTACCCTCTACTTTCATCCTTGGTCTTCCCAATAGGCATCCGTTTAGGGTGACCTCACAATTCTCCTCTTTGATTTCTGTTGTGTCAATTTGGCCTGGAAACTCCCCTATTGTCTGCAACAGATAACGTAGGTTATTATCTACTGTCAAGCAACCGCAACACCAAATGATAAATGCATTTAAGGAACAAGAAATCTAAATATGACATATCATATAGGTCTCAATGGTCTTTAGTAATTGGCTCCATCTTTGTGATTCCCAAATGGCCCCTGGCTATCAATCTCCATGTTGCTTTCACCTATCCCATCTCAGTTCAATACCAGGTGTTGATGAGCGGGAGAAGAGGTAGTGAATACATAATGTTGACGGCCTTTTACCTTATGTTGTGAGGACATGTTATTGACAATATCCATGCAGTATGGCTCCTTCCCTTTCCATAAATTGACGCACCAATCTTTTCCAAAGATAGCATCCACCGTGAGACATCCATTAATCCCTATAATAGATATCAGATTGATCAAACTGAACAGACATTAGGCCTACATAAGATTCAAAATGTCTGAAATTCACTAACCTACTTAGGCTAGATAAAGAACCCGGGTCATAATTGGACATACCATTGCCGCCTCTGTCTGGTGTTACACATGCTTCTACAGCTGGGACATCAATGGAGCGATGATTTACTGACCGTTTGGGTGATGTACCTGTTACAGTCAATTCAGTTTCCAAGCAATGTACTTTCTCAATGAGAGCCTCATTGTCAAGCAAGACCCGAGATAATTCCGAGCGCAACAATGCTGAATCCTGATCAACAAGTTTGCATATTTCAGCCATTGCGGTTTTAGCCATTATCTCCAAAATGGAGGAAAGTTGTGTTTGAAAAGAAGCGTGAGAAGACATCGCTATGCGTTATTATCAGCCTTGTGCGTTGAGTGACAATATACGTTAAAATAAACAATATTCACATTGGTTTTTCAAGCTGTAAAAACAAAGCTAACCCACCAGAGAGAAACAAGGGGACCAAAATAAAAGTGACAATTATAAATCCTTTTCCGTTACCCGACGGATGTAGACGGCACTTTTTCATATGACGTAACAATTTTGGTCATTTATTATTATAGACTGAATTTGAGAAGAATAATTTCTGCATATGTATTGTGTTGTGTTTTTTAATAGTTATTAATAAATAATAATAAAAATAAAAATGCACAGGTGTAAAGGTTCAGCTATTCATGTAATTCAAAGGGCTCTTCCATAGGGACAGCCAAATAACCCATTTGAAACACTGTGTATCAGAATAACTCAAACTCTGTGGATATTCCTTATAGACTATATTATACTATCTAAATCTTCAGGATTCCTTATGGATTTTCGGTCTCTATTTACATGTTTGACATCTTAGTTGATATAGGCTAATCACACTATTGAAGAAGTGGATATAGACACCTGTCACACAGCACCATAACCTGCTAAATATGGTGTTGTTCTTGAAAATGTATACTGCACACAAGTGCACATATAGTGAGGCCAGAGCGGGGCAGAGCTTTAGGATAGGATTCCTCCTCCTAAAGGTTACTATATCCTAGTACCCCTACATAGCATGTACATACTGTACATGCATACTGAACATACAGTCTCACTCAGCCTGCTATAGACCCAGGAGTCCAGCACCAACTCTCAGAGAGAATGGAGTCCAACATTACATATTTAGGGGTGAATGAGTGCTCCTGCGCCGTATGTGAGAAGATCTTCAGTGTTCCTGTGGTTCTCAGCTGTGTTTCCTGTGGCTGCAACTTCTGCAACCCCTGTCTGGAGCAGTTCTGGGAACTGCATGGTTCTAAAGAGTGTCCTTTCTGCATTGTCGAGTACCCTGGACCTCCCCAGAGAAGATGTGTGGAACATGGGGAGAAACTGACACTCTTCTGTGTAGGAGACTTGGAGCCTATATGTTCTGAGTGCTGGATTTCAGGGCTGCATAGAAATCACAGAGTGTACCCCATAGAAGAGGCACTGGAGGACTGTAAGGTAAGATGTACACTCACTGAACACTTTATTAGGAACACCTGTACACCTGTCAACAGTTCAAGCTGGTGGAGGTGGTATAATGGTGTGGGGAATGTTTTCTTGGTAAGGCAAGGCAAGGCAAGTTTATTTGTATAGCACATTTCATACAACAGGGGCAATTCAAAGTGCTTTACATATAGCATTAAAAGAAATACAGAAAAAGAAGGATATACATTTTTTTAAAAAAGCATGGTGATGGAGAGCCATGCTTAAAAAGCATCCATAGGAGATGCCGAGCCTGGCTACGACATAGGGAATGCCGAGCAAAGTACTGATGGAAGTTACAGCTTATATACTTGTTCTCAGAGAGGGAATAGCTTTACATCTGTCCCTCGTAACTTACAATACTGACATTAGTTCCCATACATGTCTCTATCCTGTGTCCATGCTGTTCTACTCTGCTGACCACTGCTGGCCCCTAGGCAAGGTTCCTATATCCTAGAGTTAAACTGGTCTCACTGTTACTTGATATGGTATATGCCTGCTCCTAAGGATGTGTTGTTTACTCCTGAGAGTGGGCACGCTTAAAGTATGTTTAAGGTTAAACAATGAGTATTGCAATATTTGATAGGCACACAGAAACGCATCAAGCATCTTGTGCGACGCTCTAACAGACGCTCTAACAGACGCTCTAACAGACGCTCTAACAGACACTCTAACAGGCACTCTAACAGGCACTCTGACAGACGCTCTGACAGACGCTCTGACAGACGCTCTGACAGACGCTCTGACAGACGCTCTGACAGACGCTCTGACAGACGCTCTGACAGACGCTCTAACAGCCTATATTTGCAGCGAATTTATAGCGCTTGGATTATGGATCATAAAAC
The DNA here is from genome assembly GCF_963989245.1 of Nansenia antarctica. Lineage (NCBI taxonomy): Eukaryota > Metazoa > Chordata > Actinopteri > Argentiniformes > Microstomatidae > Nansenia > Nansenia antarctica. The sequence goes on along the minus strand of NC_137675.1, from coordinate 65,954,328 downwards.
TCATTACTGCTGCAGCTAAAAGATAAAACGATAAAAATAAAAAGATAATAGTTAATGGATAGAAGGCATAGATAGAGTGTTAGTGTTTAACCATAACTGCTGCAGAACATAAAGGTTTTTTAGCTTAGTTTGAAATATTTGTAGGGTTTGGGTCTGTATGATTGGTACACTATGGGCCTGTTAATACCAATCAATCATCACTTGAATGCCACAGCCTATTTGAGTATTGTTGCTGACCATGTGCATCCCTTCATGGCCACAATGTACCCATCTTCTAATGGCTACTTCCAGCAGGATAATTCACCATGTCATCACAAAGCAAAAGTCAAAGTCAAACTGGTTTCATGAACATGATATACTGGGTAGGGGAGGCCCGACCCAGTATTGGTATAGTGTTCGTAATAAAGTGTTTGGTGAGTGTTATAATATATAAAAGATTGGTTTTTATTGTTTTATATTATACATTTGATAAAATAAAATAAAGTCAATGTTGAGTTACCTAAAAGGTTGGGAGAACATCTTGCATATCTGGCTCTCACATACAGAGACCTGCCCCCCACCGCCCCGCCCACCCAAGTTATACATTCTTCCCAGGGTCAGTATGCAGTAAATCATGTCACTGCATGCTCTCATGATCTCTCTCTCTCTCTCTCTCTCTCTCTCTCTCTCTCTCTCTCTCTCTCTCTCTCTCTCTCTCTCTCTCTCTCTCTCTCTCTCTCTCTCTCTCTCTCTCTCTCTTTTACAGGTCTGAATATTTTTGCCACTTATGTATACCTCTTTCTTGCGCTCATTATCGGACTTGCTGTATTCTTTTGACAACATCACTAGTCACAATATTGTGAATGACTGAGTTTGCATTGAACTAGTGCTTCTTACATTTGTCTGTTCAGGGAGATAATGTAATGTACTCCTAGGGTGAACTACCATAAGACGGGCCAATTGGATGTCTTTGAATAAAAACTTTCCAGTTCATGAAGAGTCTTTGTTTCTAGTTAGGTATTATGAAAACATTGATGACTGTGTGTGTCTCCTGTTAATAAAGTGTCTTGGTGGTGTAGTATCTGAGTTGCAGCTGGTGTCAGTGGCATATCTTTGCACAGCAGTAAACTGTTGTTGGGGCCTTGTGTGTCAGGGAAAATATTCCTTGTTATCTTATACTGTATTTTGTGAAGTGTTTTGGTTATAGGGTACATTTATATAATAATTTTTGTATCAGTTCATATCATTCAGATTATGTTTTTTGTCACAAATCAGATGTGTAGTATGAATTGCCATGCATACACACTGCAAACTAAGTGAAAAGCCATATTAGTTTTGTTAATATATAACACTAAGTTGCTTTTATATATGTATAGTAACTTTGGTTTTATTTAGTTCTTTTTAAATAGTCTTTTAGTCTTGTATTTTATCCTATTTTATTGTTAGTCTTCCTGGTCTTTTAGACATTTCTTTGAATACATTTTAGGTTTTTGTTTACCATGCATTAGTCTTTACAGTCCTCACATGTTTTTACTCTTTGAATCTTTTTTTTGTAATTTTATTCAATTTTATTCTTTTAGCCTTTATTTATTCTTTTCTGTGAAGCGTATTGTGGTACCTTCAAGTATGATATTGTGCCAAATAAATAAAGTTTGATTTGATAGTAATGCTGTAATTACTAAAGAAAATTAGCAACTAAACTAAATCAGTGTTTTTTGTGGGAATAGGAACTGTTCTTTATTTCACAAGTGTAAAAATAAACTAGCAATTACTCATCATTATGCAACAACAGTAATACAAATAACAAACAGTAACTACAATATTTATTATTAAACAGGTGTAGGGCTTAACTTACTGTGCCGTAAGACTTTTTTTTATCGGTTGTAGCCAGCCCCAAATTATAGATCCCAAATATTTTATATAAGAACTCCATCTGTCCAGAGGAACAATCTCTCACTCAAGAATTCATGACACTCCATGATATACAATGCTTGGAAATCGATAAATGTCAAAAGGGCAAAAGACCATGGAGAGGGTCACAGTAACTATATCCCCACAGGGGTCTGTTAAAGTTACACTCCAGCTCCAGCTCTCAGAGAGAATGGAGGCCGACATTTCATCTCTCACGGTGGATGAATCCTCCTGCTCTGTATGCAGGGAGATCTTCAGTGTTCCTGTGGTTCTCAGCTGTGTTTCCTGTGGCAGTAGCTTCTGCAACCCCTGTCTGGAGCAGTTCTGGGAACAACAGGGTTCTAAAGAGTGTCCTTTCTGCATTGTAGAGTACCCTGGACCTCCCCAGAGAACATGTGAGGAACATGGGGAGAAACTGACATGTGAACGTCAGGGGTCAATAGACCATAAGGATCATAGAGTATACACTATAATTGAAGCAGTGGTGGACTGCAAGGTAAGATTCGACAGTTGTTATGACTGAACACTCAGTATGTTCAACTCTATTCCTAGTGCAGGACCCTGTGGCCTAACCCAAGTATTGGGTTAACTTTCAGCCTACAGTAATGAAGTAGTGAAGATAATTGTCATTATGAATATTGTCACTCCAAAGTGATGTGGCCCAAATATTTGTTGTTTACATTAAATATGTATTTATTACAAATGTATTATGTACAAATATTGGTGTGTTTCAAGACTTATTTGACCATGGGGTGCTTTGAGGGCAGTGATTGGTCAACAGTTAGGTAGCACCTGGCCATGGCCCAACTGGACTGTGAAAAATGTTCCATGGGCCAGTGAGAGGGGTATATTCTTACCCTGTCCCACCCTTCATCTATTTATACGCTTACTCCTGCCTTGCAAATTTAATTTGGTTATTGTTTTTCTCATGTGTTTATGAGAAATGTGTTATTAGACCCTTCCATATCATAACATGAGCCACCACTCATCTTGTTACTTATGATAATTACAACTCATCATAATGTTGTCTGTTTAAGGCAGTTGCATAACAGCAGAAGTGCCAATCTTGTCCTCTCTTCAGCCACACTGATATTAAAGCACTGCGTCATGGAACTATTGCCTCCTCAGAGACTCCTCTGGTGTGGATGTGTTAAACCCAGAGGGAGGTGTGTTAATTTGCATATCCGCTCTGTACATAACCAGCCTAATTGGTATTTCCCTGGAATCAGAGATGGACATTATTATAGCTAACTCATAGACGTTTAAATTGATTCATGTGTACTGTCCCTGCCAACAAACTAAATTGAATTATTTATTAAAATAAAATAAATAAATACAAATAATTTCCCATGATTAACATAAAAGTTCAGATGAGGTCAGGTGTGCAATAGCCTGGGCACAGGGTTAACCCTTGCAGGGGAGGGAGGAGCAGAGTAACTATATCCGAACCTGCTGTGCTGTTTAAAACTTAAAAGGAAGAATGGCAACGAGACCAAGCAGACTCTCTCACCTCGAGGACGACCTCACTTGCCCTATTTGTGGAAATATTTTTAGGCATCCCGTGGTGCTCTCCTGTGTGCACAAGTTCTGTAAAGCTTGTCTGAATGACAGCTGGGAGACCCAGGAATTCCACTACTGTCCTTTGTGCTGGCGCCGTTCTTCCATGGATGAGATAGCGGTGAACAAGACGCTGGAGAAGAGCTGTGACTCCTTCAGGAAGGAGATGAGCCAGAATGACCCTATGTATTGTCAGGAGCATGGAGATAAGCTCTCAATCTTCTGTTTGGAAGATCTGCAGCCCATCTGTGGAGTGTGCCAGACATTGGATGCACACAAGGGCCACAGGCTCTATCCCATTCGGGAGGGAGCCCATGACTGTAAGGTAGGCAAGTAAACACTTGGTTGTACTCACTGCTGTCACTAAATGTGACAATCATTAACCAGCCTATCTTTGCTTTTCAGAATGCTAACAAAGTACAGTAATTTTATACCGCCATCTGAATGTATCATTTGATAACCAGTGGCAGTGCTATTTTATTTAAACTTTCTTACCACTGACCATGTCACATAAACTATCTTTCCCTCACAGAAAATGGCCAAATCAGTCACAAAAAGCACTGACATGTGTATTATCTTGATGTTCTTGAAGAAATTAAATGAGTTCAAGTGGCCTACTGTAAATTACATTTTCCTGATAAACACTCTTGTTCTTCTCTAAACTTCATCCTGTAACACAGGAATATGTTTGTGGGTACTTGGCAGAGTTTTTGATTTTTTTTTTTTTTTTACTCAATGGGTTTTTTCTTTAGTTTTCAGAGACATTACAGTACGCAACAGACATAAGCACACAGACAAAACAGCGAAAACAACAAAACAAAACAAAAACAGAAACAAAAATAATAATAAATAACAGTTCACAGAGTACTTCAAATACTCTGCCAAAATACAAAGCCATTTTTAAGAAGTAATAGGCATTGTTAGACGTTCCACATAAGAAATGAAAGGCTGCCACACTGCACTAAACCTCCCAGTTGATCCCTGCAATGTGTATCTCATCTTTTCTACCTTGAGAAAGTACATGACATCACGAATCCACCTGCCAAACAAGGGAGGACGATCATTCTTCCAATTCAAAAGTATAAGACGTCTTGCTAAAAGAGAGGAGTAGACCATGCAATTCACCCGTGCCTTTGGAGGGTTTTTGAATTCTAATAATAGATTTATATTTTGGATGGGTCAGCCCCCTGGGAAGGTTGAAACCAGACTCCCCGAAGGTTTCTCAAATGTGTGTCACTCTGCATTCTTCTCTGCTACACCCGCCCTCTTCAGCCCCATTCTAGGGACAGCCTTGGGAAAACCAAGTGTTTATTTGAGCGTTGAATCTATGCATAACCAAGGCATTCTTCAGTATGACCCAGCTCTGATGGTGTTTCCATGACATTAGGTCCAGCTGTTTATCAATCTGTTTCTTCCAGTCAATGTTCTACTGTGCTCTCTTATATATGCAGGGGAATGCTGCGTTGGAGCAGTCCATGGCAGTTGAAAGCAACACATTGTCACGACAGCTTGGCTTGCCTGCTTCACAGACCCAGTGTTAATGTGTTGATGCCTTTTCATTCTATTCCAGGAAGAACTCAAGGCTGCACTGACACCATTGAAGGACAGGCTGCAGCTTTACAGGAAGGCTAAAAAGGCCTGTGATGAAACAGCAGAGCACATAAAGGTATTCTTGCCCTATTACAATGTTTTGATTAGAGTATATTGTACATAGAGAACATTGCCCTTTAAATATGTCTGATTCTAGAGCCAGGCAGAGCACATTGAGAGGCAGATTAAGGAAGAATTTGAGGTCCTTCACCAGTTCCTGAGAGATGAAGAGGCGACCCGAGTTTCTGCTCTTAAAGCTGAAGAGAATCAGAAGAGTCAGATGTTAAAAGAAAAGATTGAAGAGATGTCAAATGGGTTGACATCTCTCACAAACACAATCCAGACTGTGGAGGTGGAGATGAGATCTAAGGACATCCCATTCTTGCAGGTAAAACAGTATGACGTCTTAATGCAAAATACCAGCTTGTAATTCATGGGTTCTGTAAATATTGTGACTGCCCATTCAAGAGGAATACATTTCTCTTACTTTTTCAGAACTACAAGGATACTATCAAGAGGTATGCACCCTGCATTTGAGAATGGCCATTGGTTTGACCCATGGACCATTGCGACACAGGAATCATGCCATATAAGGGGCATAAAGAAAGCCCCACACTCCCTCCACATGCTACATCTAACTTTAACTAGAACAGATAGCTGCTGAACATGGCAGTCTTAATCTAATATTTCTAGCCTCCAATCTTCGACTCTAATCATGGAGTTAGGAATGATCATAACAGTTAAGAATGTTAAAATGTGGCTTTATATGATAGGCAATATATCATCAATCAATTACCAGGGCTCTCAAGTCTCACGCATTGGGCGTGAGACACACGCATTTCAACCCGTTCACACGCTCACACGCCACACCTTGTCTCACGCCCAATGTGTGAGACTTGAGAGCCCTGAATTACAGTATTACTGTGGCTATCTTTGCTCTAATATGATGTACATAATGACTTTTGAATGACTCTGAATATGATTTCAGAACCTGGTGTTCGCCCCAGGATCCACAGCTGATTTCTGAATCCTTGATTGATGTGGCAAAGCACATTGGCTCTCTAAAGTTCCAAGTCTGGGACAAGATGAAAAGTATTATTCAATATAGTGAGTACTAATCAAATATCAGTCAGTGGAGGTTATTATCAGTCTCTCCATGTAGCCAGTCTTCTGTTCCTTCTCCTGCCTGCCTCACATTTTCTTCTCTTGCCTTCTCTCCAGCTCCTGTGCTTCTGGATCCAAACACAGCAGCTAGCTGCTTCATACTGTCAGAGGACCTGACTGTTGTGCAGTGCTGCACCCAAATCTTCAAGCTCCCAAATAACCCTGAGCGTTTTGACGTAAGTGCTGAGTTGCTAGGCTCTGAGTGCTTCGTCTCAGGCCGCCATAGCTGGGAGGTGGAGGTAAAGAATAACTCCTACTGGGTTGTTGGGGTCGCTAGCGACTCCATTAACAGGAAGGGCAAACATGTTCTGACGCCGGCAGAGGGATTCTGGACAATACGCTTTCGCAACGGAGAGCACAAGGCGTGTACTGCACCGTGGGAAGCCTTGACCATGAAAAAAGCGCCACAAGTCGTCAGGATTGTGTTCGACATGGATAGGGGAAAGGTGACCTTCTATGACCCCAAAGAGAGGACACCCCTCTACACGTTCACAGACCTCATGGCACCCCGAGTCTTTCCTTACTTCTGCACTGCCTGCAAGGAACACCCACTGAGAGTCCTGCCTGTGAGGGTGTCTGTATCCACAGATCACTAGTGACCTTCCATGGAGGATCAAAACAAGCTACAGTAGCAAAATGACTGAGTGCTTGATGACTTACATGTGCTGCCTAAATGCATGTTAAGAGTATTCAATATGGTCTGATGTTTGTGAGAATGGTGTGTGTGTGTGTGTTCAGAGAATAGTGTGTTAAACTGAAAGATGACAAGCCTTTAACACCAGAGATGCACCTGCTGTGAATCATTTATTACATTTCAATTTGTCACGCAATGAATAACGCATTTTAAAATACATTTAGTTTTGAGTTACACCCAAATAAATGTAAGTGCTAAAGAACTAGAATAATGTTAGGGTTCACAACCAGTTATAGCTACAATATAACTCGAGAAAACACTTTGTTACATGATAGGGTAACAAAGTAAGAGACTGAGCTATAAGACAGTGATGTAAGAAAATGTTAAAATAACTGCCATATTCTGTAATGGGAGTTCCTTTTTCAGGCGGAGCATAAAACACAATGGTTTCGGACACAGGCTTCCATGGGGTTCCTGTAAGGCACATATCAATGTGTGTGAACCTGCGCCAGTGCATAATCATTCATTACTTCAAACATGTTAAGTAAACACATTTTTTTCCTCTCAATCTTGCTATCTTGCTGTCTAAAATCTCTATAGTTAGTGTTGGGTGTAGTAGGCAGATGTACTGCATGTTGCCACCTGTTCTGCTCAGCCTCACTATCATGCACAATCATCACAATCATCATAAAAACACACGGGCAATAATCCCATCCAACATAGACATTCAAGTATTGCTTGAATCTGCTCATTATTTTTGTTCTTCTACATGATGCTTACAGGGTAAGGAACATACCGTGTAACACAATCTGTTCAAGTGATTCTGGAATTCGAAAGTATGTTCCCCTCGTTGGTCCATCTCTTTAACGGTCTCATAACAAGCAGATGCATGCTCTCAATGTAACAGAATTCCTTTTTCAAGTAAGAGCCACATAATCTTTACTTCATGTGCATTGTAGCTTAAAAGGCTTAGAGGATGTTTCTCATTTGGCTAAACTAAGAAAACATAATGAAAAAAAAAAAGAAAGGGTCCTGGGATGTTATTCATACAGTGTTAACAAATCTTTTGCAACAGTACTAAAGTGTTTCTATCGACTAATCAATAGCCCCTGCCATCTGTGATCCCTGAATGCTTCCAATCCAGGGACACTGACAGGATGGGATCTCCATCCCATCAGTCTGTCTCCCCTGTCTACAGTAGCTGTAAACTGAGGCACCCTGACAGTCCCTCCTCTGGGTCCTCCATCTCATAGAGACATCCTCCCCTCCACTATAGCACTATGCAGCTCCTCACTCACAGCCTCATAACGCCCTGCTCTGGAATTCAAAACGTAGATCTGGTCGGGAGAGAAGCGTGGATCAAATCCTTCCCTCTGCAACCTGGTCTTTTGGATTTTAAATGTACCTAGGAGAGATGACAAAAAACAACAACAAAAAAGAGCAAGGGATAGAATGAGAAGGATAATGTACATCAGGGCATATGGAAGATCTTTAGAGTTGAAGGGATAATTTACATGATCTCAGGTGGGGAATTAGAACTGTTCACTCACCTGTGGTGTCTACTTGTGGGGAGATTCGTAGGAACACAGGACGGGCATAAGGGGGCAGGGTTTGTTGAACCCCTCGCAGGAAAGCATCACAGTTGAAACTCCCTGCTGTGTCTGCAATAGCAGCCATTCCTGCCTTCCCCTCCACACCTGCAGAGATCACACAGATTCATGCCAGAAGTTAGGATTCTTCATAACAACATGCTTTACAGGGGAGTCACACTTGGCAAGACCATCAGTGACCAAGTTGAAATCCGTAATTTTTAATGGGAAGCAAGAAGAGCCAATATGACTGTTGGTGATGCGCTCCCTGCTGGCGATGCCAGTCAAAGAGTTCATTCTTTATGCAAAGAAAAATCATCTGTGATGCGGCAGAACGATTAGGGTCTCTATAATACATTTATTCAGACTGGAAACCATGATTGGCAGGTTTGAACTACTATGACTCACAAACAAAATATAAAGACATGCCCGTACAGCGACCAAGCCAGAGGGACTTCAACACCTAGATCGCTGACTGACAGTTGCTATGGACGAATCATGTCCGTGTTCCCTTTTGGCTGGTGCAAGTAGCAAAGTTACAGTACACACCTAGTACAAGTTCTCTCCTACTACAGTGTGGGAGCGTGGTCTCACCTGGCACAGCCACTCCGTACACCGCCACGTCCGCCTGGCCCAGTAGGCCGCTCAGAGTTCCCTCCACCTCAGTAGTGGAGACGTTCTCCCCCTTCCAGCGGAACGTGTCCCCACTACGATCCCGGAAATACATATAGCCCAGCTCATCCATCACCAGAACATCACCTGGGACCAAGGAGGAGTGGGGGAGAGCGTGGGAGAAGGGAGGATGGTAGGGATAGGGATAAAGGTAACATCAAGACGACAAGGAATTGGATCATATTACATATTACATTGATCATCTTATAGGACGCACAAGTGTCTAATGGGTATTAGTTACCTGATAGATACGCAGAGTCATTTTTCTTGAAGACGTTGTGGGCAATCTTCTTCTTTGTGGCGTCCTGGCTGGCGTAGCCGTCGAATCGACGTAGCGGGTCCTGTTGGTTAATCCGGCCCACCAGGAGCCCTGGCTCCCCTGAAAGAGAGGGCGGTGAAGGAGAGGTCACTGTACAGTACATGCAGATATTACACCAGCTGGGGAAAGTTGTGTAAATGGGTTAGACAGTTTTAAGGGAATCTCTTCAGTTGTAGGGTACTACTTACCAGGGCTACAGGGCACACACAGCCCCTGGCTGTTCCGCACCAGCTCCATGGTCTCCTCATCCACCTTCACCAGGCGGATGGGGTACACATTGGGCAATATGCGGCTGTTAAACCCACAGGCTCCCACCTGGAGAGAAAAAAAAAACTAGGGAATGACCCACACACACAAAAATGTGAACAGCATTAGAGACTGTAACTCATGTCTCCATAGGTCAAGAATGACCCCTGACCTTGCCATCCATGTTGGCGATGCTGCAGTTGCACTCAGTGGCTCCGTAGAACTCCCCAACCTGGGCGACCCCAAAGCGCTCAGTGAAAGCCTCCCACACGCTGGGGCGGAGCCCGTTGCCCACGGCCAGGCGCACCCGGTGACCCTTCTCTGATGGCCGCACAGGCTGCGACAGGAGGTAGCGACAGATCTCACCTATGTACTGCACCACCTGGAGGGAGGAGGAGGAATAATAATAATAATAATAATAATAATAATAATAATAATAATAATAATAATAATAATATGTTTCAGTGTTCATTGAACCTTGTCCCCAGGCTATTGCACACAGCGCATCCAAGCCTGGAATAACGACTCAAACCTGGCCTTCGTGGGACTAACTGAGTAAAGTATTTGTTATTATGGGATCTCAGTCAACAGCATGACTGCAAAGTGTGGCTCCGAATCAGAACCTTGTGGTATGCCAGCACTGGGATATCTCGCCACTTACAGTGCAGTTGTACTTGATACAATCTTCCCAGAAGCGGCTGGCAGAGAACTTCTTCTTCACTACCACAGTGAGTCCATTGATCACACACTGACCTACCCCCATGATATTACCTGTACAGGAGAGGAGAACAGGTCAGTCTGTGAGGGTGGTGTAACGAAAGGATTGAATTGAATTGAATGCTGAGCAACAGAAGTGATGGTCAGAAACAGAGAGCGCTGGATGAGGACACATTACCTGCTGAGTGGTAAAGGGGAAGGCAGTCATAGATAATGTCATCTGAGCGCATGCGGAAAGCATAGTACCCAAAAGCAGCGATACGGAAATACCTGTGGTAAGAGTACACAACGGGGGAAGGAAACTCTTTAGAAATACTGTACATCAATCAGCTCAATGCTGAGCTAGGTAGCAGCCATGTCAACCATACTGTACAGAGAACCAGATCCTAGAACAGTATCTATCACTGCCAGTGTTTCCTCCTACAGGATTTTTGTGACACTGTGGTGACTGGACCACGTATTTATATACGCGCAAAACACAACGTTACAGATCTTTTATGTCATGATGAGAAGTGTAGAAATATTTCTGGTTCGTTGTGAAACTGTGGCGGGACAAATTAGACTGTGGCAGAAACACTGACTGCTGAATAAAAAGATCTGTCAGTCTTACCGACTGTGCACCACAATGGCAGCTTTGGGGAGTCCTGTTGTGCCAGAGGTGTATATGTAGAACAGGCGATCTGTCAAAGGGGAGAGGGTGGAGAGAGGAGGGCGGTTTGGAGAGTGGAACAGTATGGGGAAATAGATATGACTGAAACAGCAGTAAGTGCTAATTTTTACTCAAAGAAAGAGGAAGCCACAAACCTTTACACTGTTTTGACATATCTGGGTGTCTATCAGTCTGGGTGTCTTAAGCCAAGTATGCCCTGTGTGTTTTCGGCCATGAATTTGCCACAAGCCACGGTTTTGTGATAAAATATACGTATCGGGGGTAAACTTGACGCCTTTACTCGCAGTGTGAGCTGGTCAATGACATGAGAAGAGACAATCACATCCAATTTAAATTCTGACATGTCTGACGTTTTGGGTCATGGCTCCTTTCTATTCGTGCAGTGAGAGGTGCTACAGGGCAATATGAGAAAGTCAACCAATGGGAATCCAGGATGCTGTAAACAATGGAGGTTTACTTCCTTACTACTCTAAGAACATAACTATGAGAGATAGGACACTCACCATTGAACCCTTTAGGTGAGACACAGGGGGGAGGGGGGTGCCTAGGGGCAGAGGCCAAAATGGGGTCCAGGGGCTGGGCACCCAGAGAGGCCAGGCGATCTGTCGCCAGCTCTCCTGTACAGAACCGAACCATGGACTGGCTCAGGGACGAGTTCACCTCCATCATGGCTAAGGGGGGGGGGGAGAGAGGGGGGGAGAGAGAGAGAGAGAGAGAGAGAGAGAGAGAGAGAGAGAGAGAGAGAGAGAGAGAGAGAGAGAGAGAGAGAGAGAGAGAGAGAGAGAGAGAGAGAGGAGTTGGTAAAGGAGCTCATTCAAAAGCAGCAGGGACTGGGAGAGTTGATAAGTGAATGTAAAATGTTTTAAATGTTTTTTATAAAGTTATTATCTTTATTCTATAGGCAAAGATATAGCTCATTACAACAGATTACTCTTCATTAGCAGAGCGGACAAACAGAATGATGTCACAGACACAGACAGATAGAATGGATGAATTCAGACATAATGATGTCACAGACAGACAGAATAATGTCACAGGATAGATATGCCCAGAGATGACGCATCTAGAAATGGCCCTTTGAGAGGACAACAAAGCGGTCTCCTCATCTACCTTAATGTAAAAATTGTTTTGTCTACCTCAGATTTTTCTAGTATGTATATAATCATTTATTAACGATGCCACAGGCATACTAGAAAGTTTACTTAAACACACAAAAGCAAATCACAGAACAAATCGGAGGTAGACAAAGAAATAGCCTATTATCCTGTGGATATCTATAGAAGAAGCATAGACAGAATGATGTCACAGACAGACAGAATGATGCCACAGACAGACAGAATGATGCCACAGACAGACAGAATGGAAGACACCAGACAATACTACAATAAACCGACGGAGTGTTGACTCACATTATGAGCACAGAGTTAGAAAATTGCAACAGGCAACAGAACATTGGGAACCCCGTTAGTAGATTTACACACAAAGCTGACAACAATACACTCCTCAAATCAGTGACACAAACTTTTCCGTCCTGCAATAAAATCTCCCGAAATCCAACTTACCATCAGCGAGTTCTGCTCCAAACACAATTCCCCGAGATGCGGACACTCCAACGCAGTGCAGGAGTGCATCACTGCGCAGGTTGAAGTTGATGAGTGCAGCCTCCACCCCCACCTTAGCCAGGCCCAGCCAGAGTGCCACCTGTAGGGGCCGGCTCTCCATGAAGATGGCCACCACATCCCCAGAGGCCCAGCCCTGAGCCAGTGCCCACTGGGCCACTGAGTCACACAGCTGGTCCAGCTGGGTGAAGGTCCATGTCTCCCCTGTGGCCTCATACACCAGTGCTGGTTTATCAGGGTGGAACTTTACCGTCTGGGCAAAGATAGAGGGAATGTTGCTGCCATGGCGTAAGTGGTGCCACAGTGCCAGCTTCACCCGCAAGAGCACATAAAGGCCACTTGAGAGGATTAGAAAGGAGAGGGGGGTGGGGGATAATTAATAAATATTTTTTTTATAGAGGTACATAAAGAATTAATAATTATAAATTAGGCTACCATTGCCTTCTGTAATGAGTTTAATATGACAACAACTTTATCCTGATGCATTCCTCCCAAATATGTAAAAAAAAAAAAAAAGTAATTACACTCCATTGCACTCACATGAGGTCTCTTTTGGCAGTGCGTACTATGATGTAGAGGTATCTCCAACCGCCTGTACCCAGGTAGACCCCGAGACCTGCTGCCAAGCTCCAGGACCAGGGCATCCCGAAGAGACGCAGTAGACCCAGAGAACCCAGAGACAATGAGGCACTCGCCACATTGTGCATCCTTCCAGTGGAGGGCATGAAGAGGAGGAAATAGACAGACATTATGATGGGATGGGTGAGGGACATGGGTGTTGTTAGGAGGTAACAGGGGAGTTTGGAATTGTATGGAGAGGAAATACACGCGTGGATAGTCAGAGAGTATCAGGTCTCCATTGAAGACCTGGATGAGCTTGATAAGTAAGGTTAAATAAAAATTGTTACATTGTCGGGATGGCATGTGGAAAGGAAGTAAATGAGACTGTCCATTAACTTTTGATCGGTTCATTTGACTAACATGGGTGATTAGTTACCACGTGTTCTCAGTTGGTCAATAGTGAAAGTGTACTTACCTATGCAAGACCCGACAGCGAACTATTTGACAGGGAATTCCCTAACCTTTCACCTAGTAACCCTGTCTACAAAAAAAATCCACGGATGAACAGCAGGCTTCGATATCAATTAGAATCACCACCGGCAGCTGAATGCGTTGAGGGGCTGATAACGTAGCCTCTCAAAATGGTAACAGTATCCCAATGTTACAATAGTTTCAAACAGTTTTGAGTTTGGTGTCTCCGCGGCAGATGATTGACTGAATAACGCCTCTGAGTCTGCATCAATTTATAAAAACAACAACATTGAAATAGATTAACGATGGAGTTCCGTTAGTACACATTCAAGGCCGAGCGGAACGTATAATACAGATGTGTGGTAAATATCGATAAATATTTGAGAATACAACAATGCGTGCCAGACAATTTTCTGTAGGCTACTCCATATTGAATGTTATTGCAGTGCGACCTCCAAGCACCGCCTAGTTTTTCCTCAGTCAGCTCAGCCATTTGGTGCTTTGAACGCTCGTTAAACGCATGACTCAATTCAATTGGACGATCTCATGGTGTTGAAGGGCACCCATCCTTTGCCCCGCCCTATGGATTTGCTGGTTCAGTTAACGTCATTTGTTTGGTCAATGATTGTGAAGTGCTGCTTAAAACTGGTAAGGTGAATATCACTAGATAATCACTTAAACAACTATCAAAATAGAATAGTAGTATGTATGAATAGTATTACTCATTTACACTGTGTGACTTAAATTCAAATAGTCTCATCTGGGAATATCCCTCTGGAAATGTTCAGAAAAGTTGATAAATAAACATGCCTACAGTTGTTTTTATTGTCATTAGACCCAACACCTGTGTAATTTACAGCAAACAGTACAGTGAGGTGGTATATAGACTTTTACAATACAGAACGTATTTGATTTCAAAACATAGACTATCATCAGCACACAGGTCTTAGTAGTATATACCTGGTCACCACACCTGTTTACAAACTATATTTGTTAATGAGTTGACTGTCCCATGTAATCTGCATTACAAAGTTTCTATTTCTGGTGGAGTTTGATATGTCCACATCCACATGCATGTTGATTATATGTGCATAGATAGCATGTGTCCCAGTGTCTCAAATTACAGTTGTTTATTGGTGAATAAAGTGTATGTCTTCTCCTTGCCTCAGTACTTTTCAGTGTGTCTCCATTCTCCAGAAGTTGGGGTCTTGTGTTCACAAGTCAATGTAGACTGATGTCCTGTCTGCGTGAGTCTGTACAAGAGCTTTGTGTTATGGTAGATCTGTCTTTCTGGATGACATGACAAACTCTGCGCAGCACTGCTCGCCTCAGTAAGATGTAGACCCAAGGATCCAGGATCTGATTCCAGGAGGCCATTTGAAGGCCCAGCAGAATCAGGCTCCCTGACTGATGCACTGAGTAGGTGGAGCCATGGTAAAACTGCCCCACCGACAAAGAGATGTAGATCTAAAGATGTAGAGAGACAAAGACAACAATGGAGATAATGAATGGTCAGATCCTGGTATGAGAAGTGTGCAAAACTCTAAAGAATTCTAAAGTAAGGTTTCTGTGGCATGAGAAGGCTGTCAGACAGGGGACTGCTTTGTTAGATCTGGTGTTAATCCCCCAGGGGAGGCTCTCCACCTCAGACGTTGACATTTCCTCATCTATGCTATTTGCACTAAATGTAATAACAAAGGCTATTAAGAGGTCCCTGAGAAGCTAGATATTACATGCTGTTCAACATGAATATATGAATAATGAATACATTGTGTACAAAATCATTTCAATGTTCATCTCTGTTTAAACATTAAGTGATGAGAAAGCCAAATAATTAAGGAAAATGTATTAAAATAATAAAATAATCAACAGTATGACGATGGTCAAATACGAGAGGAGGTTTGACTCACTAGGAATGGGCTCCAACACACACATGACACCACAGTAATCACTGCCAGCTGAGCCATCATCTCCACATCCAGTGAGCACATGAGGGAGGAGGAGGAAGCTGAGGAGCCATATCGCCCTGTCTTATTTCTCCTGAAACCTTGGGAGCTCATCCTGGCCTGTAGCAGTGCCAGCCCACTCAGGGTGTTACAGAGCAGGGAGAGGATGAGCGCCGCCAGCCCCAGGCCTGAGAAGGCTAGGGCTAGACTGGCATCAGCTGTGGACCGTGGGCCATGCACAGGCAGGAAGCACCAGGTGCCAGGAAACTGGGGTGTGTAACTGCCAACGTCCAGCAGGGGCAGCACTGCTAGCAGGAGGGCGAGGGAGTACAGTAGGAGCACAGTGAGCCGAGCATGGGCTACTGTGATCATAGCAGCGTGTAGGAGGGGCTGGGTGATGCCCACCCAACGCTCCACTGCCATGGCACCCCCCAGTAATAAAGGGCACAACCCGAAGAACACCATACTGGCCCCGAAGAGCTGGCAGAACTTCTCAGCAGGCTCAGTGGCTCGGGATGCTGACCTGTGCCTCAGACTTTGACCCAAGTGCAGATGTAGGGCAAAGGCACCAGTGATCACATGACCTCCCAGATCAGTCAACAGCAGGGCTCCTACCAGCAGCAGGAATGGAGCCTTCACCCGGCGACGGTACCCAAAATGGGATTTGGCCAGAATGGCCAACGCAGAGAGGTTGGAGAGGGCACCCAAGGTCATGGTGAAGCAGGACATTCCCAAGGTTAAAGGGGTGACAGGGGCAAACAGACTGGCATTGAGGGACTGGGGAAAGGGGCAAGCAGAGGAGTTGAGCTCTGGGAGGTGTTGGAGGAGAGAGGGAGAGGAGAAGGTAGAAACAGAAGCCATGGTGTGATGCAGGAGTTGGTGTCCTCAGCTTCATCACCATCTGTATAGAAATAGAGACATGGCATAATTTTGCTAGTGAGCAGTGTTGGTGAGCAATTTGTTTATGTTAAGGTCTGTATAATTTGGTTGGAGGGATTTAGCAGTGTTATCAGTAGGGTGAACAGAACAGGTGTTGTTGTTCAGTAGTCACACATGTCTGTTGGTCAATACTGATTCAAGGCCAGTCAAAGAAAGAAGGAAATCATGTTACCTCCAAAGTGGAATAAATGGACTTTGTGTCTAAATAACAAGCCAGGCATTTGCTTTATGTCCGGGAGCTCTGATATTTTACTCAATTGATTTCTGGAGTGATTATAAGGGTAGTTTGTCTGTGTATGGTTTGTGGGAATTTGGCAAACATTGGGCCATAACCAGTATCCAAATATATCAATATACCATATCATTCAATTTGCATATCGAACTATATGGACTTTTAACGTTACCAACATAATCAGTGTGCCATTAACATTGCAAATACTAGTATAATCACTGAGGTGCGGTGTTGTCATATGGAATGTATGGTAAGCCTATGGTAAAGCCTGCATGAGAGATATGGATACTGATGGCAATTGACATACATATGGGAAGGTTACAAGTTCAGGGGCACAGCAGCTGACCCTTACAGAGGAGTAAGTAAGGCCTTTAGGATCTCATGAGATTATGCACACTCTGACTAGCACATGCAGGTGGCCTGCGATCCACGTGACAATGCTGTACTCAGCTCAGTAACTTCGCCATGAAGGGACAAGTATCTCCGCATGTACGCTTATCAATGGTGGACTCAGAGATGAATGAACTGTCATATTTTATATGGTTAAGAAACAGCACTATTGGGTAAAGATGTTGTTATATCCTATGTCCCTACACTGTTGTTCCATGCTTTAACAAGTTTATATAAGTTTATATTACTGTCAGGAGAAACAATAGGTTCTTGGGGGGGGGTTGAAAAGAACAGATGCAACGCTTTCTATGCCGATCTCTCCTATCAAGCCACCACTGTACATCCATGGGAGAGAATGCAGTTGGTAGGGGTCACCTGAGGTCATCAGGGAGGCTAGTTGTCTCCAGTAAGAACTGCTAGGATGACACCCAGCCTTAAAAGTTGTGCCAAGATGTGTCTAGTTGAGTAGATTCATGTACAAACATCTGTGATGTGGTGGGACAAACATGGTGATCTAAAAATAGGAATGATGGCATAGAAGGAGCTCCCGCCTATAAATATCTGTGATTTCTCATGATTATTGCACAGATGTGCCTTAGGCTAGTCACAATAAAAGGCCACTCTAAATTGTGCAGTTTTATGACACAGCAAGTTTTGAGGGAGCGTGCAATTGGCAGGAATGTCCATCAGAGCTGCTGCCCATTAATTGAATGTTAATTTCTCTACCATAAGCCGTCTCCAAAGGCGTTTCCGAGAATTGGAATTGGAAACAACTTTGGAGACGGCGTATGGTAGAGAAATGAACATTCAATTTACAGGCAACAGCTCTGGAGGACATTCCTGGAGTCAGCATGCCAATTGCACGCTCCCTCAAAACTAGCGACATCTGTGACATTGTGCTGTGTGATAAAACTGCACATTTTAGAGTGGCATTTTAGAGTGGCCCTTTATTGTGACCAGCCTAAGGCACATCTGTGCAATAATCATGCTGTCTAATCAGCATCTGGCCATGCCACACCTGTCAGATGGATGGATTATCTCGGCAAAGGAGAAGTGCTCACTAACACAGATTTAAACAAATTTGTGAACACAATTTGAGATAAATAGGCCTTTTGTGTGGCCTTTTGATTTCAACTAGTAACAAATTGGAGCAAAAACATTTATTTTTATTTTTGTTCAGTGTATATTTGATACATTTTTAAACCTATTGAATAGTGCCTAAGTGCCTTGTAGTGCCTACAAAATTCAAACTTCCCACAGGTTCTTGACATTTGCCTTAGGATAGACCTTGATTACACTGCACAGGCAGTAATGAGAAGCTCAGATTAATTCCTACCATATTCTTTCTCCTTACTCATCTAAGCCTTATTGGGGAATACTGCACACACATGCACGGACACAAGCATGCAGACATGCCTGAGGCACCCTGAGGACAGATGCACACTGGAAACTACTGCACTTCCTTATGTGGGATATTTTGTGAGCAGTGTTTTTTGCTGATTGTTCTCCAACCTGCCAACATCTGCTGATTTACCTTTTCTCCTTATAATAATAATAATAATAATAATAATAATAATAATAATAATATAATATATGCCATTTAGCTGACACTTTTATCCAAAGCAACTTACCCATTTTTCAGTATGTATGGTCCCAGCTCTTTTCTCCTCCTGCCTGTTTTACCTCTTACCTCAATATTTCATGCTCTAGCTTTTCTTGGTTCTTGGTTTCCTTAACATATTAAAATAATTTTCACAAATTGTGTGTGTGTGTGTGTATGAAAGAGAAGGAGAGGGAAAGAAAGAGAGAGTGGTTGAGAGAGAGAGAGATGAATGGACAGAGAAAGTGTAGAGTGTAGAGGAAGAGTTTTCATCTAATTTGCTTGTCTGATGACATGACAATCACACCTCTAACCAGAATATAAATGCAGGGTTATTTCTCTGAGGAAATCTGTCTGTCTGACGACTCAAACTCTGAAGCGGCTCTTGACTTATCCCTCACTCTTGAACGCTTGACTTGAGTTAATTACTGATTTCCTAATTGAGTATGGCTAGCAGCACTCAGACCTCCAGCCCCACTAGCCTGCCAGAGCATAATGGTGTCTCACACATGATTTACTTCAATTATAGCCCTTCTTACCTGTCCTTTGGCTTTGTTCAGATCACACATGTGCACAATACATGAAGATGGAATTGTCAGAGGGCGCTGACATAATCAGCAAAGCTTTGTCAACTTGCTGGGTTCATTTTTTCTTTCTTTCTCTCTTACTTCGGCTACTAGTTTTTGGTCATTTTTGCACCTTCTTTGTCACCTCTCTTTTCTTCATTTCGGAGACCCTTTACAATCCAGGTATACTGGAAAGAGCAGGATAAGCTGTAATTTCACTCAAGAGTGTGAGTGAATGACAAAGAGGCCCCGTGATTATAGGACTACAGGGGAGCTGTGAGATGAGCGTATAGACAAGGACAAAAGACACCTGTCATGTCAAACCCATCATGTCATTTGATGTGAATACATTTCCTTCTGATGCTGTAGGTCATGCTGCATTGTAACTATCCACAGATCACAGGCTCTAAGTGCGGGCTCCTGTATGCCATAAAAACAGCCTCCCATATTCAACCACAAATGTCTAAAAGTGAAATACTCATGAAATACTCAGATCATTATAATAAAGGTGTGATCGATGCGCCTTAAGGGATACTGTTCAGTAACTGCAACATCGTCAGAACTCTTTTCATCTTTCGGATCAGCAATAAGCCGAGAGAGACTGACTAACTGAATGGTTTGCAAAGTAAAGGCATACTTGCATAATTATGTTTTGGAAAACATACTTTTCACAATCAATCACGGATGCTTCTTCATGCAGGTAAATGTGGAATGGCACAGAATGGAGGATGGATGAAGTATGTAGTCTTACCCATCCGATGCCAAAATCTGCCTCTCTTGTCTGCAGTGGTGCCAGCATAGGTCTGTCACACTGAAACCTCTCTCCTCCTCATCCTAGTCCAGTCACGCTACCGCTGACTCTCAACTTTCTCTTAGAGTCTCTCTCTCTCTCTATATGATTTTCTCTCTCTTTCTCTCTGACTCTCTCTGACTCTCCTGTCATTTATCTCTGCCTGCTCCTGCATAACCTCTGTCTACTCTGTATCTTGGAGCCTGTTCCCACCTTCGGTCTTCGTCTATTTGTAATTCCTGTACATTTCTTCTTACTTTTTCTGTACCACATACATTATCAGAATTATGTGCATTCTTATACTGTACAGTTTATAGAGACGTATCACAGTCTGTCTCTCTGATCATGACTTTTGTGTGCCACTTGGTCGACAAGAGAACAGATATGAGTATTTTGTAGACCTGGCATCTTTTGCTTCTATTGTACTACAGTACAGATCTCTTGCCTGTGTCCAAATAGATCATCTACAATGTAGATACTCTTGATAATCTAGTGTCCATGTAGTCTAGTCTATAATGGTCTATCTATTAGACACTAATGAACTACTCCTAGCAGAAACATGTCATATGTTGGCAAATACCTCCGTCATTGCTCTCAAAATAATTTTTCTTTCATATCAATCTGTAAACAAAATGTAATCTTTAGAAATAGTTTGATGACCCATGAAAGAATGGCACATTTTAGGACATTATTTAAAAATATATTAAAATGGGTCAACATTTGTCATGGACTGTTTAATGTAATAAAGAGTAAGCATTCAGTGTCAGGGGTCTTTACGGGTTAATTGTCATAATATATTAATTTTATGAATTTATTGGTGATAATGCCATTTAAGTTACCTTTCTCTGTCACTGTCTCCTGCATGCGATTCAATTGGCAATTTCCTCTGCCTGGAAGGGTCTGGAAGGGTCTGGAAGGGTCTGGAAGGGTCTGCATACTTCCATTAGTTTCCAAGGTCCCTGTGGAATCAGGAGCAGAAGAGCAGAGAACAACAGAACATAAACTCCATAACAAAAGTCAGAGCAGGAAGTATATCCCTTTATTCATTTTATTAATGAACCTACTAGGGGTCCTCATTCTGGTTTATTTGATATCCTACCTTTACCCATGGGACCTGGAAGCAAGGTCTTTATGGATGTTCACCTTAATAATGAACGTAATAATGAAATAATGAACAAAACATAAGGGGCTTTAAAAGTAACGTTCTGTTCTCTGAAGAGAACAGAGTTTTCGAGGGGTTGGAGTTCTCGATTGATGGGTGTTTAATCGACCGGGGTGGGGGGGCTAGATGAACATACATAACATTTGAATTAAATAAGGTATACACCAACATCAAGCTTGCTTACAAGGCTAGACCGCTAGCTCATCTAGGCATGTCTGACCACGTGTCAATCCTCCTGATCCCAGCCTACACTCCCATGAGGAAAAGTGCTCCCATCACCACTAAGACTGTCAGAACCTGGCCAGCAGGGTCCGCTCCACTGCAGATCTGCCTGAATGACACCTCATGGCAGGAATATGAGCATGAGGACCTGGAACAGTTCACGTCGTCGGTTCTGAACCACATAGTGAACTGCACCAACTCAGCCACCGTGGACAAACGGGTCCGGGTCTACCCCAACACGAAGCCATGGATGACTGGGAAGGTCCAAAAACTGCTCAATGAGAGGGACAACGCCTTCTCAGCGAAGGACACACTGCTGTACAGCACCACCAGGGCTAACCTAAAGCGTGGCATCCGGGAGGCCAAGGCAGACCACAGAGAGAAGATTGAGGAATGCTTCCTGAGCAACGACTCCAGGCGGGTGTGGCAGGGGGTTCAGCACATGACAAACTTCAGAGCCAACAGGCTCACAGCCGCGGAGGACGACCCCCTGCTGGCGGAAAAGCTGAACTCCTTCTACGCCCGGTTCGACGAGGGGCGAATGGAGGTAACCACAACACAAACACCACTCTCTCCAGCTCTCAGCAGCCTCACCCTCACAGAGCATGAAGTGAGACGCATGCTGAAGGCGGTGGACCCCAGGAAAGCCTCAGGGCCGGATGGCGTCCTGGGACGGGTGCTGAGGGACTGCGCCGACCAGCTGGCCGGGGTTTTCACCAACATCTTCAACCAGTCCCTGTCCCAGGCCACCATCCCACCCTGCCTGAAAACCTCAACTATAATCCCAGTCCCGAAGAAAAGCACGGTGAGCTGCCTAAACGACTACCGCCCGGTGGCACTCACACCAATCATCATGAAGTGCTTCGAGAAACTAGTCCGGGCCCACATAGTCACACGCCTCCCGCCCAACCTGGATCCATACCAGTTCGCCTACAGAGCCCACAGGTCCACAGAGGACGCCATCGCGACGACTCTCCACTCCACTCTATCCCACCTGGAGAGGGGAAACAGCTACGCGAGACTGCTCTTTGTGGACTTCAGCTCTGCCTTCAACACCATCCTTCCAGACAGGCTAGTGACCAAACTACTAGACCTGGGACTATCACACTCTATATGTGCATGGATCAAGGACTTCCTGTCTGACCGCCCCCAGAGGGTGCGGGTGGGCTCCCACACCTCCACAGCCCTCAGTCTCAGCACTGGGTCCCCCCAGGGCTGCGTGCTAAGCCCCATCCTCTACAACCTCTACACCTACGACTTCACCCCCGTCCACCCCAGCAACTCCATCGTAAAGTTTGCAGACGACACCACCGTGGTGGGCTGCATCTCGGGGGGGGACGAGGCGGCGTACAGGGATGAGGTAGAGCAGCTGAGCAAGCTGTGCAAGGTTAACAACCTGCTGCTGAACCAGTCAAAGACCCAGGAAATCATCGTGGACTTCAGGAGGAAAAAATCTGAGGTCCAGCCCCTTCTCGTCGATGGAGGGAGCGTGGAGAGAGTCTCAACCCTCCGATTCCTGGGGGTGCACATGGTGACAATACATTCATCGAGAGTTACAGTTTTAAACACTGCTGTGAGAGACCGAGTGATCAGCAGCAGGGAGACATGCCAGATTCCCTTGCAGTTTCAGTTCAGTCCAGTGCTGCACACACACACACACACACACACACACACACACACACACACACACACACACACACACACACAGACACACACACACTGAACTTACTATAACCGGTGAAGGTCGCTGTCGTGGTACTTGGAGGAGAAAGCAGGCTCAGCCTGGGGGCGTGGGCCGGAGCTGGGGCCAGAGCTGGGGCCAGAGCTGGGGTCACAGCTGGGGTGCTGCTGTCGGAGTCATTTTCGGACTGGTAGTGCCCACGCAATGCCAGGCGGGCACTACGACGCGGCATGACTGATAGGAGAGAGAGATTGCAATTGCGTCTCGATTATTTCATTTCAAATCCATTGTGGTGGCGTGCAGAACCAACATTATGGAAATTGTGTCACTGTCCAAATATTTCCGGACCTGAACTGTATGTGTGTGCATCTGTTTTGTTTGATGATGTATGTGTGTCTATGTTTGTGATTTGTCTGAAACAGATTGTCTGTCTTGGACCAGGGGGGTATTCCATCAACGTTGCTAAAAGACAATCCAGCTTATTTTGGATAAATCCCGCGAGATTTCTAAAAATGCCTTATTTTGAGCCTAAATCTGGATTTTCCTAATGACGTTGATGGAATACCCCCTAGGTCTCTATTGAAAAATAGATTTTTGTTTATCACATTGAGATTAACCTAGATAAAGTTGGTTAATTGAATAAACTTACCTAATACCTACTCAGTCTGCGGAAAATATATTTGTGGTATATTTGAAAATATATTTATTTTTATGAACTTACTACCTATTACTTAACCACACAGGTGAGCTTGTAGTCGTAAACGATGTCGTCTCGTGGAGGAGTTCGTCTATAATGAATTAACTTTGTTTATTTGTTGGGTGACGGTGTCACGTTAATGCGTCATAATAACGTATCATAAAGGGGGTTTAATGTTGTTTCAATAGTCTGCCCACAAACTGAGTGAAATGGACTAGATGAAACCACACTGCATGCGCCATTCCTTTAGCCTTGTACATACATTCGTTTGAAAGACGAAATAATAAATGTAACCAATAACTGATCATCAATGTGGGTATAGCTCCAGCACAATGCCTATTTTGTGGGAATCGTCATTCAGTTATAAATTGACAGTGGTTTCAGATTTGTACCAGATCATGTTACACCCAATCAATTCGAAAACTCCATAATACTACAATCTACACAGCCACCACTATAGTGCTTATTTGATTCATTATCAGACGTGCTTCCTACAGCCTTTACATTTCTCCAAATATCTCACAATAGTATTCACAAATTCGTTAGACTGTATACCCATCATTCACCCAAGTCCCATAAACATTGTCCCTGTGGTGTCTCAGATAAACCGTGTGAACACGACGGGACATTATTTTGTCACATACGAACCGACAGAGAATAAGTAAATTATAGACAATTATACAATCGGGCCTATACAATTGAACATGTTAATAAATGAGGCGTACTGAACATAAACAACTGTCTAAAACAGGGTGGTTGCCCAAAGAAGAAAACATTATGATGCATTTGTCCTGCTTAGATTGCAATTGTGCTTCTTAGTTTTAGGATGACTGGGATGAATTTATAGAATGTCATTCAATGTGCGTATGAAAGGAATGCAAACTGGTGGGAGGAGGGATAGGGTTATCTTTCCTTCTACAACTTTATCACACTGGGTCTGTTACGGCTGGGCCGTCACACACGCCCTCCCCCGCCCCCACAACCCGAGCACAGCGTGCTCTCCGCCGCAGGTGAAGCTCGTTCCCGGTGATTGGAGGGTTATCCAGCCACAGTCAAACCCACACACCTGTCTCCACTCCCCAATCAACCCTCTGGCTACATCTACCCTGGACTCCCTTCAATCATCGTCAGTTCTTCCCTAAGAATGACCTGGCAAGTATCCGCTGTGATTAGTTATGAACTTTGCTCTTGTGCCTATTCTTGTGATTCGTTGATATCTTGTGTACTGGCCTACCGTGGAGACTTACCCTGCTTTCCTGTTCCTCCACAGCCTATGCCAACCACTACCGCCATCCCGCCAGGTTGAAACCCCCAGCCCGCCAGGCTGAAACCTCCGGACTCATCATCTGTGTTTCCACCCACCTGCACTGTAAATAAATACCCTACGGGGCTAACACTATATTCTGCCTCCGGTGTCGTGTCCTTGAGCTCCCTCGCCCCCGTGTCATAACAGAAGAACTGACCATGCAATTGGGCTCAGACGACACGAAGGACCGGACACCACCTCCCACCCCTGGATCCGGCCCGACGGCTATCCAGATCCTCACGGAACACACTCACCTCCTCCAGGCGGCCGCTACAGCGTGCCAGGCCCTGAACACTCGCCTGACAACCCAGGAGGCTAACCAGGAGCACCGCGCCATCCAGATGCAGCACCTCATCTCTACGACCCAAGCGCTTACAGCACAGGTGGCCGCGCTCGCAGCCTTTGCCCCCCCCCCTGCTCTCCCTGACCCTGCCCAGCTACCGGCACCACCTACTGGACAGCCACGGGAGCCCCACCTAGCCAGCCCCCGCCCCTTCGACGGAGCCTTCGCCCAGTTCCGAGGCTTCATCCTCCAGTGCGAGTTGGTGTTCTCGCATCAGCCCAGCCAGTTCTGGTCGCCGGCAGCCCGGGTGGCGTTCATCACCAACCTCACCACCGGCGACGCCCTGAATTGGGTCCAGGCCACCCTCTGCGCCCGCCCTGACCTGTTCGGTGACTACGCTACCTTCCTCACGGAGTTCAAGAGGGTTTTCGACCACCCCACTGCCGGACAGGAGGTCGGGGCGCGACTGATGTCACTCCACCAGGGGAACCGGACCGCGGCGGCCTACTCTACCGAGTTTCGCACCCTGGCAGCCGGAAGCGGATGGAATGACAGGGCACTGCGATCTGCTTTCCGCCAGGGGCTGAGTGAGGCCATCAAGGACGAGCTCGTCCGGGACAGACCCGCCGCCCTGGACGAACTAGTGGCCCTAGCCATCGACGTTGACGAGCGCTCCCGGGAGCGTCGGAGAGAGAGAGGGCGCTACCAGACCAGCTCGCCACGCCCCCAGGACCCTATCGTCACAGCCAACCCCTCCTCCGCACGGGAGTCGACCTACACCCCATGCACTGGCGAGGAGCCGATGCAGCTTGGTCGAGCCCGCCTCACCACGGCGGAGAAGGAGAGGAGAAGGGCCCAGGGACTGTGCCTCTACTGTGGAGAGAAGGGACACCTCCGTGACACCTGCCCGTCCCTATCAAAAGGGCAGGCTCACCCGAAGGGGGAATCCGGGTGAGCCGTGCCTCTCAATCCCCACCTACCACCAGCCCAGCCAGGTTCTCTGTCACCCTCTCCTGGCAGGGGCAGAACCTCACGGTCGAGGCCATTATTGACTCGGGAGCAGACGAGAACTTTATGGACGCCCAGCTGGCCCGCTCAGCTGCCGTTCCCCTCGTTGCCCTCGAGACCCCCCTCTCCGTCTCAGCCCTAGACGGACACAGCCTGGGGCCTCTCACCCACCGCTCTACACCCCTCTCCTTGACCGTCTCGGGGAACCATGTGGAGGAGATCCGGTTTTACATCCTCAAGACCCCCCAGTCCCCGCTCATCCTGGGACGACCGTGGCTCGAGCTCCACATTCCCCATGTCAGCTATGGTGAGGGACGTATCCTGAGCTGGAGTACCGCATGCTACGCCCGGTGCCTCCGTGCCGCCCATACCCCCACATCGCCTCTGCGACCGCCTCCGGCTCCCCCTGACCTCTCCTCCATCCCAGAGGTCTACCACGACCTCGGAGAGGCCTTCAGCAAGGAGCGTGCTCGCACCCTGCCGCCTCACCGGCCCTACGACTGTGCCGTCGAGCTCCGCCCTGGCAACAAACTTCCGGTCAGTCGCCTCTACAACCTTGCCCCCCCGGAGAAGGCAGCCATGGACACCTACATCTCCGACTGTCTGGCTGAGGGGCTCATCCGTCCATCACACTCCCCGGTGGCAGCGGGGTTTTTCTTCGTGAAGAAGAAGGATGGAACCCTCAGGCCATGCATTGACTACCGTGAGCTCAATGCCATCACCGTCCGGAACACCTATCCTCTCCCCCTCATGAGCTCCAACTTTGAGCCCCTCCTTGGGGCCACCATCTTCACTAAGCTGGACCTCCGGAACGCCTACCATCTGGTCCGGATTCGTGAGGGTGACGAGTGGAAGACGGCGTTCAAGACCCCCCGTGGCCACTATGAGTACCTGGTCATGCCCTTTGGTCTCACTAACGCCCCCTCCGTCTTTCAGGCCCTCATGAACGACGTCCTCAGGGACATGCTGGACATCTTTGTCGTCCTCTACCTGGATGACATCCTAGTATTCTCCAGGAACCCTGAGGAGCATGTCCAACATGTCCGCCTAGTCCTCCAGCGCCTACTGGAGAATCGCCTTTTTATTAAGGCTGAGAAGTGCTCGTTCCACACTCACTCTGTGGAATTCCTGGGGCTCATCGTGGAGGGTGGGTTGACTCGCCCTGACCCCAAGAAGACTCGGGCCGTCGTCGAGTGGGGCCAACCTACCACCCGGAAACAGCTGCAGTCATTTCTCGGCTTTGCCAACTTCTACCGGCGATTCATCCGGGACTTCAGCCGGGTAGCCGCCCCCCTCACTGCCCTCACCTCCCCCCTGCGCCAGTTCACGTGGACACCAGCAGCCAGCGCTGCCTTCAGTGACCTGAAGAGGCTCTTCACCTCGGCGCCGGTCCTAATCAACCCAGACCCCTCTAGGCCCTTCATTGTGGAAGTGGACGCCTCAGACACGGGCGTCGGTGGCGTGCTCTCTCAACGATCGGAGGACCAGACCGTGCACCCCTGCGCCTTCTACTCCCGCCGTTATACCTCCGCCGAGGCCAACTACGACATCGGGAA
The DNA here is from genome assembly GCF_963989245.1 of Nansenia antarctica. NCBI lineage: Eukaryota > Metazoa > Chordata > Actinopteri > Argentiniformes > Microstomatidae > Nansenia > Nansenia antarctica. The sequence goes on along the minus strand of NC_137675.1, from coordinate 65,926,251 downwards.
CCGCGAGCTGCTGGCGGTGGTGGAGGCGTTCCACGAGTGGCGGCACTGGCTGGAGGGCGCAGAGCACCCCTTCACCGTCTGGTCGGACCACAAGAACCTAACCTACATCAAGTCGGCCAGGCGGTTGAACTCCCGTCAGGCACGCTGGGCCCTGTTCCTCGGGCGGTTTAACTTCCACCTCACGTTCCGTCCGGGCTCCCTGAACGCCAAGGCTGACTCCCTTTCTCGGCTCCATGCCGCAGAGGAGGAACCCACCACTCCTGACACCATCGTTCCATCCTCCCGGGTCGTTGGAGTGGTCACCCTGGAGATCGAGGCGGTGGTCAGAGCTGCACAGCGCACCCAGCCAGATCCCCGACCGGGGTCCCCCGGCCGTCTCTTCGTCCCGGACGCCGTCAGAACCAAGGTGATGCAGTGGGGCCACGCCAGCCGCTTCGCCTGCCATCCTGGGGCCCTACGCACACTGTCCTTCCTGCGCCGGCGGTTCTGGTGGTCCACCATGGCCGCGAACGTCAGGGAGTTCGTCTCGGCCTGCCCTACCTGCGCTCGCAGCAAGGCATCCCACCGGCCGCCTTCAGGACTGCTGCGGCCTCTACCCGTGCCCGGTCGACCGTGGTCCCACCTCGCCATGGACTTCGTGACCGGCCTTCCCCCGTCCCTAGGCAACACGGTCATCCTCACCATCGTGGACCGCTTCTCCAAGTCCGTGCGGTTGGTAGCTCTGGCAAAGCTACCGACCTCGGCGGAGACGGCGGAGCTACTCACCACCCACGTCTTCCGGCTTTACGGGCTTCCCCAGGATGTGGTTTCCGACCGTGGCCCCCAGTTCACATCCAAGGTGTGGCAGGCCTTCTGTTCGGGGATTGGGGCCACGACCAGCCTCTCCTCCGGCTACCATCCCCAGACCAATGGGCAGGCGGAGAGAGCCAACCAGAGCCTGGAGTCGGCACTCCGCTGCATGTCCTCCCTCCATCCATCCTCCTGGAGCAAGGACCTACCCTGGGTGGAGTACTCCCTGAACGCCATGGTGAATGAAGCCACCGGCCGGTCCCCCTTCGAGTGCTCCTTGGGGTACCAGCCACCCCTGCTTTCTACCCAGGAGGGCGAAGCGTCGGTACCATCAGTCCAGGCACACCTCCTTCGCTGTCGTCGGGTCTGGACCTCCGTACGCTCGGCCTTGCTTCGGGCCACCGCCCGAACTACCCGAAGCGCCAACCGTCGTCGCACTCCAGCTCCGGTGTACCAGGTGGGCCAGAGGGTCTGGCTCTCCACGGCGGATCTCCCCCTCAATGTCCCCTCCCGGAAGTTGGCGTCGAGGTACATCGGCCCCTACGTCATCGACCGGGTCATCAACCCCGCTGCCATCCGGCTGGTCCTCCCTCACTCCCTCCGTCGGATCCACCCGGTGTTCCACGTCTCCCGGGTTAAGCCCCATGTCGCCAGCGACCTGATGCCACCAGCCCCTGCACCGCCCCCTCCTCAGTTGGTGGATGGCCACCCCCAGTGGGCGGTAAGGAGGCTCCTCAGGGCTCGTCGCTGTGGCCGGGGTTTCCAGTACCTGGTGGACTGGGAAGGATATGGCCCAGAGGAACGGAGCTGGATTCCCCGGTCCCAGATCATGTCCCCAGTCCTCCTCAGGGACTTCTATCGGGCCCACCCGGAGGCTCCGGGCCGGTCGCCAGGAGGCTCCCCCTCGGGGGGGGGTCCTGTTACGGCTGGGCCGTCACACACGCCCTCCCCCGCCCCCACAACCCGAGCACAGCGTGCTCTCCGCCGCAGGTGAAGCTCGTTCCCGGTGATTGGAGGGTTATCCAGCCACAGTCAAACCCACACACCTGTCTCCACTCCCCAATCAACCCTCTGGCTACATCTACCCTGGACTCCCTTCAATCATCGTCAGTTCTTCCCTAAGAATGACCTGGCAAGTATCCGCTGTGATTAGTTATGAACTTTGCTCTTGTGCCTATTCTTGTGATTCGTTGATATCTTGTGTACTGGCCTACCGTGGAGACTTACCCTGCTTTCCTGTTCCTCCACAGCCTATGCCAACCACTACCGCCATCCCGCCAGGTTGAAACCCCCAGCCCGCCAGGCTGAAACCTCCGGACTCATCATCTGTGTTTCCACCCACCTGCACTGTAAATAAATACCCTACGGGGCTAACACTATATTCTGCCTCCGGTGTCGTGTCCTTGAGCTCCCTCGCCCCCGTGTCATAACAGGGTCTTTTATAATTTCAGCCTCAAAACCTCAGGAACAACCATAAGCAAATAGTTTGTTAACATACACCTGGAATGTGGTAGGTATGCAGATAGTGTTTATTTATTTTACCATTGTGTTATTGTTATTATTAGGTAATTGATCCTAACTGACTTGAATGAAACATTCAGAATTAGTTTTGAGCCTTACTCAATCATGAGGAATCAGGCAATCATGAGAGATCAGTCAAAAATACTTTGAACATACAGGTTGAACATTTTCAATTTCTTATTTCCATACCTTGTGACTCTTGCTGTGAAATTTCTGAGGCTCTGAATAATCTCTCTCAATTGTGCTTGCTAATTTGCATTCTCTGATGAAGCTTCCACTCTGATGAAACTTCCACTGCACTGCACTGAACATTTACATGAGTCCTCTGAACCAACCAAAATCCCTTTAAAAATACCTCATCAGCGTTTAACCATGGCAGGTATTGTACAATTTTGACATGACAATTGTATAATATATACTGTATTGTGTATATATGTTACGGTACATGTGGGAATACGGTACATGTGGGAAAAATAGGGTTATGGTTAGGTGCTACGTCGACTTAGTACATGCTGGCATGTCTAACCCTAACCCTAATCCTAACCCTAACCCTACCCCTACCCCTAACCCTAACTCTAACCCTAGCAACCTAGCACCTAACCCTAACCCTAGTTTTCCCACATGTACCGTATTCCCACATGTACCGTACCATACTGTATTGTTTCACGTAGTATTGCTATAAATCATGATCATGATTTAGATGTTGATTAACATGTGTTGATTCAAAACAAAAAAGACAAAACAAGACAAAAAAGAACACAATTAATACTTCCAACATTTATTCAACACATCTACCAAACATAAAACACAGAGTGAATAGTACAGTATCAAAAAGCATTGTTCTCAGCCAACTACTGTGAGTTTATTTCAATAAGAGCATAGTTGGTTCTTACATAGTCATTTGGTTGCATAGTTTGTGAATTATCCTTATTTAACTTTTTTTTTTTTTTTTTACACAAATCACTCAACCACATTACAATTACAAGGCAATTGCTAATGTTTAATGTTACAACATATGAATACAATGTTGTTGTTTGAGAAATTGCAGAGCTACTGCACAATAATTTCCTTCATTCTTTCTTTGGTTTCAAAATTGCACATACCACTAAAACCAATGTTACAGTCAATATCACAATCACAATAATTATTCTTGAACATTCAGAAACACCCAGCTCAGCTTAGCTTTGAATTATACATCAATATGCACAAATATACATTTCAATTTCACTTCACTTCTTTTGATGGTTATGGTTTAAATAATAGTTTAAATAAACCCATGCCAATTTTGGATATTCTAATTCGCGGCTTTAATCTGGATTGTCTTTTATGATCAGAGAAAGTACCTGGACAATGCATAACATAGAGATCCATGGTGTGGTATCTGTGATTTAGCCAGTTCAACCACCGTTCCTAGGGGTTGTTAGAGGGGGTCCTGCCCAGCAGTGCATATGGTAAAAGATATTGCATATTAAAAGAACTAAGAGGCTTGTAAAACACACACATGGAATTGTAAATAGAAAATCTGTGTAAAACTATACAATAAATATATTTGTTACCATTACCTTTGACGTTTTAGCTTAAAACCATGTCCAGGCCAGCCCAATGGGAAAGTACAGTAATATTTACAGCATCTTGTAATGAGTCTTAACATCATTGGACTCATTGTTAAATAGAAAACTGAACTATGACATTCACTCTACTTAATCCATCATGGTTAAAAGCTTTAAAAAAAACACCAAGGGATGCTGGATGACCCATTACAGGGTCCTGGGTGAAAGCATCATGGGTCAATGTCTGGTTCTTCAGATCTGGGACTCTCCAGTGTTCTGGACGCTTTTGGAGGTCTGGAGGACACAAACACCAGACAGACAGCAGTCAGATATGTGATTAGACTCAAGCTCTTCATTAATGCAGAGGGGGTGCTGCTGACTCTCCCAGACTAAATGCGCCACTAAACACCGACCTCCTTGCTTCCTTATCTGGAACATTTCAAGCTCTGCCACAGAATCATAAGTTTGCCTCTGAAATGGATCCAAAATGAGACTTCCACAGGAGTGGTTTTGCACATTTGTTGTGCTAAGAAGCTCCTGAATATCCTTCAAGCAATCTCATTAGAAAGGAAATGCCTCCGTGACCATTCTTTCCACACCAGCCAGCAATGATCAAATGAATGACTGATTTATTAAACCTGTCTCTAGATGGGAGATGATTTTACAATGAACAGAAAAACAAATGCTCCAAATTGCCTCTCAACCTGTTAAGAAGGCTCAGTCTGAGAAATTGAGTTTCAAGGGATCTGAACGTTTTGTGAATGTGTAATTGACTGTGTCTATACATATGATATACTAATATACAATATGGGGTACATTGTAAATAGCCTGATACAAAACTTACTGCACTTTACCCTCTGGTCCCCAATGTAACAGTGTTGGAAGGCCCCCACAAGTTTTAAAAGGTATTTTCTATGATGCTTCTGCTTTAGAGACGTTTATATGAGTGCTAATAGCAGCCTACCTGTGATTTGCTTGTTTGATTGGAGCTGAATTCTGAGTACTTCTTCTTCTGTGGTACACAGACACTGGACAGGAACTTGCTATACTCCTCTCTCACCTAAACGGGGGGGAAGGAGAGCAGAGCGCAATAGTATTCTAGAAATTCCTTGACGACTCATTAGGTGTACTGCAGTTAATTGATTGTAACATATGCTTGACTGAATCCTTTCAGCCTTTTAGTTTGGCTTTGGAACAGGGGTGTGACCATTGGGTGTGACGCACCTGTTTGGTGAGCAGGCAGTGCATGAGGAACATCAGGGCCCCCTGCAGGCTGCTAAGGATGGTGAACAGGTAGGACATGGCCAGAGTGCTTTCGTCAAACTGGAAACAGCCAAAAATCCACATGGTGCCCAGCACACATAGCTGAGCCACGGCAGTGATGGTGAATGTCCTGTAGGAGGCGTCCAAGTCACACACAGTCAGATTCTTGGCTTTGTACAAGTCACCAAGGGTTGCCCATGTGTCCAATGTGTATGTCTTTACCTACTCACTTGATTTTGCGCAGGTTGTTCAGGTCAGGGTTCAGGCTTGAGAACTTCTCAGCCAACTTCCACACTGTGATGAGGAAGAAGAAGATGTTCACCTGGAAGTAGAGAGAGAAGAGGAGATGTGTGGCCTGGGGTTGTCCAGTGGTCTAGCACTATGGCCTACAGTGCATACATATGCTCATGTCGGCAAGGGGAATACCCTCTCCGCCTTACATTTCTGTCTTTCTTCACTATCTCTATCCAATAAAAATGAAAACAAATATAAGTAGGTCTGCCCCACTCACTATGATGATGACACAGACAGGGCCAAAGAAGCTCCAGATGAATCCATCATTCAGGTTGAGCCAACAGCTGAAATACACAATAGGCAAAACATATTGATACAAGATATGATACACTGCACACAAAAAGACAGAGGCCTACTGAGACAAACAGAAAAAAAAGGTGATTTGAGTAGATGATAACAGGGCAGTAGCCACTCACTGGCGTTTGGTTCCGTATCCCTTGCCATTGGCAATCGCAGAGATGGTGACAATAATGGCAGGAACTCCATAGCCCCCTGCCATCATGTATAGAGGTCTGAATGTGGTGTTGAAGACCAGCACTACCATCCTAAAGAGCTGCACCCCCTCCAGACACATCCAGCAGAACGCAGCCAGAAAGAAGAAGTGCAGAAGGCTTGCTACAATGGCACACCCAACCTGAGAGAGAGAGAGAGAGAGAGAGAAAGAGAGAAAGATTCTATTACTCGTTTAGAACGCTACCCACACACACACACACACACACACACACACACACACACACACACACACACACACACACACACACACACACATACACACACACACACACACACACACACACACAGACACACATATACACACACACACACACACACACATACACACACACACACACACACACATACACACACACACACACACACACACACACAGACACAGACACACATATACACACACACACACACACACACACACACACACACACACATCGGCTGCACTAACAATCACTAACTGCATACATATAAATCCCATCCCACACACTATTCACCTCACCACCTGCATAAACTACATACATCTGCATAATCTACATACCAGCTCAGTAATATCCTGCTGTCTCTGGGGGTATTACCTGGTTCTCAGTGCGGGAGATGCCAACGAGAAAAATGAGGTTAGCTACGAAGAGGCTGATGCAGAGGTGGAGGTGGATGGTGTTGCGGGTGCTCTGGATGGAGCGACACAGGGAGAAGGTGAGGATGCAGAGGAGAAGGCAGAGGAGGGACAGGGACAGGCCCACCCAGGTGATCAGCTGCAGCTGGAACTGGTCCTGTAGGGATGGACAGAGGCACAGACAACCGTCACCTCAGTCTCACACTCCTCAGCATCTACAGTACACTATAGTTAGCAGTCATTAGTAACAATTTAGGGCTTTTCTTTTACTGTCCACAAATGGATGTCCACAAACAGTTTGACATATAAAATGACAATTGCCTTAAAAGAACCTACCATGGTGAAATGAGTATCTTTCTGTAGGAGCACAGTTTTAACAGAGAAATCCTCACCTTAATCTCATAGAGGGCCAAGAGCACAGCAAAACTGCTGAGATGGTTGCACGAGCACCGCGTGAAGCTAGCGTTGGACTCCTCAAGAACGCAGCCATGATCTGACCATGTTCCCAGTTCAGTATCCCAGTACACACAGGTGGAGTTCCCCTCGTTGAACTGGTAGATGAAATGAAGAATTCATGAAAATACTAAGAATGAAAAATGCCAAGGATACTGCAGAATTGTCATATTCATCACAATAAGACAAGGGTCCTGTTTTTATTGTTCTCACCTGTTCCAGATGGGAGAACGTGAGTGTGACTGGTTTCTCGAGGACTGCTGTGTCCATGTTACTAACGGTGGCTGTCACCACTTTGGAGTTGATCTTGAATCTCTCGCCCTCTTGTGCCCTCTTCCCTTTGGTGGAATTGGTCAGACCCTTATAGGTGATCAGGGACACTGTTGCAAATCCTGTGAAACAAGCACATACAAAGAACTAGGTGTTAACAAACAGTGGAATACATGGACATACATATTCTCATACACATAAGAAGTATCGTAAAAGCCCCTTTATGGAATTTGTAGAAAACCTGTCCTTTACATGACAGTCCTGATTTTATGACATTACGATTGTACTGTGACCTGGTGATGGCGATAACAGATACTTAATTGAAAAGAAGAGAACGCACAACGGTGCTGGCAACGGAGCAAATTCCAATTGAAAGAAATAGAAGCTGCACACTCAGGTTCCAGATGCCGTAGCCTTTGTCAAGTCTTAAATGATAACAGATACTTAACAGATTCTGGATGCTTATTTTGAAAATCTGAAAGCTTTATATATATAAAGCTTTCAGATTTTTAAATATACAACAATACAAACAGTAGCAAGCAGTAGCAAATAAATTGACACAATTTGGGGGATTTTTTTCACCACAACAACATCAAGAAATAAAAATAAATAAATAAATAAAATAAGCATACTTATTACTTATATAATATATATATATATATATATATATATATATATTAAAAAGAAGTATTGTAAAAGCTAATAATCCATAGTATGAACATGTTTCTGATGATTGTGGTGGTGATGATGATGAGGATGATGATGACCTGGGTAGGAGGAGGGTTCCCCTGCAGCCATCTCCCAGTGGCTGTCCAGCTGGGCGTAGTCGGAGGACAAGGTGAGGGGTCCCACGGGTGGCATTGCATTTCTCTGCACCAACAGTTCCACCTCTGTGAGGAAACATCGTTTTTTTTTTTAAAGAAACAGGCCTAAATGGGGCCTACATTAGTCATTCCACCACCGATAGCAGCTCGCATCAGATTCAAGACCCTGGTGCTTGCATACCAGGCAGCTAAAGGGACAGCCCCTGCCTACCTGAAGGAAATGGTAACCCCCCAAACCCCTGCCCGCTCACTCCGTTCCTCCACCTCGGCTGGCCGACTGGCCCCACCTCCTCTACACAGCAGTCGGGCTGCCCGATCACGTCTCTTCACAACACTGGCTCCCCGCTGGTGGAATGAGCTCCCCACGGCCGTCAGAACGGCAGAGTCACTACCCATCTTCCGTCGTAGACTGAAGACCCATCTCTTCAGGTTACATCTTAACTGCTCCTCCTGAGACATCTTCTGACCCTCACCACTACGTCTCCTAAAGACACCCGCTTTCCCCTCTACTGTGTCCCTAAGAACTTCTACTGCCCCCCTTGTACTGTTTCTCAGTTTCTCCAGTAAAAAAAAAAAAAAAAAAAAGTTTTAGTAGAAGGCGATAATAGGGAGAAGGTTTTTCCTTCTATCAGTGGCCCCGGGCCCGAGCTAGAGTACTCTTCCTGCAACGAATAGTGGACTGCTGATTCACATGCTTAGTATTCAAATGTATTGATTGTAAGTCGCTTTGGAATAAGGCGTCTCCTAAATGCCAAAAATGTAAATGTAAACATTAGCCAACATGTACAGTAGTTGTACAGACAGTAATACAGACTTTGTCAGGTATTGAAATATTATACAAATTCTGTTATACAACAGACCTCTTCAAATAATTACCAGTAGGCTACTGCTAGTCTTCCGTATGGGAACTGTATAAGTCTAAACAAAAATGACTGAGTATATACATTTTGTGGTGAACAGGAAAGTATTGCAGTTGTATAAATACTGTCGTTTTGGATGTTTTCTTACCCGTGTGATTGTAGGACCACCTGAATTGTGGGTTTTGCAGCAGGGGTGCTATCATCCTCAGTGCGTGCTCAACAAGGACCAGCAGGGCGGTCACTTTCCTGTTATCGTTCAGAGGCCCGCCTGACAGGAGCCTATCTATCATAGAGAACACTCTCTACAACCACAGAGAGAGGAGAGGAGGGGGCAAGAGGAAGAAGTCAGAGCCAGAGACTCACACATTTTGGCATACACAGACCACAACCTTATATTTAGGCCTCTATTTCAGCATGCTGTGCTAACATTCACCAAGCAGTGTTAATCTTTTAACACTTTTTTTTAACACGTCTTTCCAGTTCATGTATCATGGGTTAAGTGTAGGCTGAGTTTAAGTGGGTTATGTCAATCTAGACAAAGGGATGTTGATGTTGATGAGGAGCCATACCTCTAGCAAGGCCTCTCCATCCACTCCTCTTGGTTCCTCACTCTCACTCAGCTCCAGACAAATGTTGCTCAGCTGGGTCAGAACATTCTGTACATCTGGGAGGGCCTAAGAATGAGGGACGATGAAAGAGAGAGAGTGGGAGGATAAATTAGGTAGTTTTTTTTTGTTTGGTTAAAGAAATATGTGATTTACACCTCATAGAACCTACCTTCACGAGCTTGCTTTCACTGGTGAATGTGTTACAGTTCAACTCTATGGAAACATGAAAGATCTGTGATTAAAGCATGTTAACGGTGAGATCTGCTGATACATTGAAAAAAATCCACACAATCCACTTATTTTTTCAGATGAAATGTAGAAACTCACCTGCGCATTTGGACTGCCTGTTGCCATAGTTAGTGAATCCTGCATGGCACGCACAGCGATGGCCACCGTCTTCACTATGGCAGGTTCCATTTCCACAGATAGACTTATCAATCACACAAACATCTAACGGAATGACAGTAATTAATATCTGATGATCTGCCCCCACTTTTCTAAATCTAAATCTACTTCAGATAGCACTCTGGATGTACACTCATTGTTCATTTTGTACAATTGTAGTACAATCCCACTAATGCTACTGTAACCCACTGATCTGGCATTGCACTTACTTTCACATGGCCCTTCATTCTTTGTGAAATTAGTTTTGCCAGTCTTTGTTCCAAATCCAGAGTCACAAACACAGTGGTAATTGCCGGGGGTGTTGGTGCACTTAGCATTCTGTCCGCATATTGTTTTGTCATGTTTACACTCATTTATGTCTACATGTGGGTAAAGAGAAGACAGTTAGGTAACACTCAATCATTTTATGCTACAACCTTTCAGATTATCTGGATAATATAAATATACAGTAGGCTGCTATAAGATGATTTATGCTCTCTGGATCGTACACTCATTGCTAATTATAACAGTGTTTTCTTGTTTTCTTTGGCATCTTACCTTCACATGTGACTCCTGGACCATAATGAAAAGTCTCCACTCTGGTACTGGTTAAAAACCCTTCATTACAGGTGCAAGTGTAGTTTCCTTCTGTATTATGACACAGGGCATTGGGACCGCAGATATCCTTCTCTTCAAGGCATTCATTGATGTCTTGAGGGTAAGAAAGAGGACTGGTCAGTCTACTCTGTTGAGTATTGCAATCATATTATTGCAATAATGAGAGGTATGGATTAGATTGAAGTGTGTAATTGAAGTCTCTGTCCAGTACTAATTGACTCAAATGCTTTTAGTAACTAAAATGGAGGGATGCTTACCTTTACATTTCTCACTTGAGGTAGCAGTAAAATGTATGTTCTGTGATTGTGACCTGAACCCATTGTCACACTGGCAGTAGTAGCTGCCATCTGTGTTGAAGCAGGTTGCACCCTTGCCACAGATTGGCTTAACCTCATCTTCATATTCAGAATCTTTCTCAATATAACATTCATCATCATCTGGGGCCAGAAACAAAGAAACAGGAACAGCATGAAGAAAGGTTGAGCTAGTGAACAGCCATATGATTCACAACTTCCTTTTGTCACCATGAAGAATAAAGGATATAAGAGGTATTCATACCCTGGCAATGCTGTGAAGTGCTGCTACTTAAGTATCCATCGGGACAGTCTAACATCAGCACATGTTCCATCAGCAGGCTGAGGTGAAGAGCTGCAAAAGAAGCAGAGGACTGTCACTTTTCTCTCCAATGATTGGTCCGTTAGCAGACTGAGCATGTCCACTGTTGGCAATAACATCACTGAGGTAAATTTGTTGGTAGAAGAAAGCTTTGACTATGAAAGTCCCCATAATGTTATCATGTATTCACGTTATCATCTGGAGAGATTTCAAACAAAAGCACCTAGCAATAATAGTTTTAGCACATTAACTTCATCTTAACAAGGCCTTAACAAGTACGTTTGTAATGCTGTCTGCATAAGGTGTGTGTCCCATTTGGATTTCCTTAGATTGTTCCAACAGCAACTGTGCTAACAGGATTTACCCATTAAAACCCCTGAACTTCACACGAGTGTCAGGAGGTGACCACTTCCCTTTTCTCCAGGAAGCCATCAGCTGGCATGGCACTGTGGATGATGACTTTGTCATCTGGCAGTATGAGTGAAGAATCACTCCACTGTGGTTGAAGTAATGAGTTGATAGGAATGCCAGAAGCATGATCATAGAAAGAGACTCTTTGTTTATGTTCTAAGCTCCCGATGCTCTTTAATTCATAGTAATTGGTTATGAAAAAGGTGTTTGAATAAGGAATAACCAGTGTACAGGGTGCCATGGTCAAATTACCATTGACTGTGAACATGATAACGTGTCGGGTAAGTCTTAAGAGCAAGATAGTAGGAGGTAGATTTGGAGGTGAAAAATAACGGTGGTAATTTCTTGCAAAAAAGTGAATTTAAAAAAATTGAGCCAGCAAAATATAAAAAAGCAAAAAAGCAAGTTTAACTGTGAACAGGTTGGGGTCTACCAGGCTCTGACCATTCTGCCCATGCACTTACTACCATAACCCAAGCTAAACTAAGAAACACACCTTCAGACAGTTATAAGTAGGCAACTCCCCATGGCCACACCTGTGATCAATGCCCTAGGAGAACAAGTCTGATTAATCCAATGTAACACACTACATCTCTAGGGCAAACAATATATTTGCTTAAGCAGCACCAATAAATACCGCCTCAATAATAATACATAATTTCTCAATTAAATAGGCAATACAACTTAATGGAGTGCACACTCTGAGCCTGCCTATAACGCACTAGTGCGCTCTGGTACGTGAGTCAAGGGGAGAACAGCGGACACCAAACCGAACACACAGAATTAAATATATAAAACTTTGTCTCATGTAGGGAGTACTTATGAGCTCCTACCTTTCAGTACATTTATAATACAGTGCCTAGGCAAAGTTTTAGACTCAATTTAAAATGTATTGAATTAAAAGAATCTTCCTTAATCCACACACAATACCCCAGAATAACAAAGCAAAAACACGGTTTTAGAAATGTATTCAAATTGAAATACAGAAATACCTGAAGTATTCAGACCCTTTGCTGTGAAATTGAATTAGCAAAATTGCAAAAATGTCATCAACAAATCACTTAATAAGTTGAATTGAGTGCATCTTAATGCAAAGATAATAGTTCATGTAATTCGGAGGAAAGAGTCAATCTAACCAAAACTGTTCTCCCTCCAAAACCTCTCCTCTATCATCTTCCACTCCATCGTTTTGACTGACTCTTACTTTCCAGCTGCCACTATGCCTCACATAACTACTAAGGATTATTCACGTAACTACTTTACAAGAGTATGATGGTTAAAGTAATAGCTCTATGTTCAGATGCCTCCTAAAGCACATTGACCAGTCTAGATTATGTCCTCCTGGCATATTAAACATTTGAAAGCAGAGGTTTCAGCAGTTGGAACACTGTCCTAATGCACCTAAAGAGAGATTCACCTCGCACAACATCACATCAACTACGACAATCATCAGATCCACAATCATCAATAACAGTCTCTCTTCACTTCAATGAAAGGCCAACTTCATACTGAGAATCTCTCAGGATGTTATCACCTTGCTGTGATACCATGGCAACCAGAGAACAACGTTCTGTTTGTCTGATGGAGGATGTGTGAGCATTATCAGACATGGTCAGTGCTGTGGGGTGAGCTCACAGTATAAAAATATCACTTTAAAGGCAGTGAAACAGACGGCCTCTTTAGAGAGTTTTGGATGAGGAATAGAGGCTGTGTTGTCTATACTGTATCTGTCTCTCTCTCCGCTCCTAAGTTCATTTAGGCTTTTAGACCTCAGGGGGCAAAACTTGTGTTGAGACAAAGGTTTATCCTTTAGGTCCTTAAAGTACCAGTCTTTGAGGAATGTCAATGTTTCCACAGAAGAAGCACTGTCTTAGTCAATGAACTAGTAAGTGCTGACAGATGTACGTCTTGGTGGAAATGTGTAAAAAGTCTAAAAAAGTAGTTTCACAAAAAACAGAACAGATCTCTCAACCCCAGTAATTACAACTCTCCTCATAGATGATTTGGAATACAAAAACAAGTATGATTTGACCTAACAAATTTAACACATGTCCTAAGAGAGTAACCAATTAGTTAAAATGAACAAGACATGATATGTAGCATAGAAATTGCATGGTCGTTTCAAACATCTACTTACATTGCCCTCCCCAAATCTGAAGTCTCTGGGATTAGTGAGAAGTTTGACTACCACTTAAACATTGTCTGCATAAAAGATCAATAATAACAAAATATAATAGAATATCTATATGCCAGACCAAACACTCTGGTTATTCTCTGACAGAACCCTCTCCATGGCAACATGACCACTGTGCAATCAGATTACAAATGTGACTCACCCAGAATCAGGAGATGTACCCTGCATGTCATGGTGAAGAACCAAAGAAGAACTGTCTCTATGAGAATAACAACACACACAAAAACAGAGTGTGTTTAACCCCAGACTTTTTCTAAATAGTCGCTTCAAATGTATTATCTCTCTCCACACGTGCCTAGAACTCCCTCCCTCTCTGTCTCTCTGTCTGTCTCTCCCTCTCTGTATCTTTTGCTTTGGTGATCTGGGCTGTGTCTTGCTTACTGCCATATTAGGGTTTTCTGGGCAGGGTTTCAGTTGAGTTGACTGAGTCACACCCATGAGACAAAGTGGAGGAGGGGGGGCGGGGGGCAGGCTAAGCAACTTCTGCTGTTGAAATAAGGAGTGTGGAATCTCTGCGCTGTTCCATGACGACAACATGAGGATTACACAGATGTTCAGGAGGGAGGGATCTCTCTGTTGTTTTCCCCTCCCCTACCCCTCTCCAAATTCATCATCTAAATCAAACATGGTGTGACAAGGAGTCTGGGTTGTGAGACTGTTCATTGTTATAGAGAGCTCTGCTGGCTGGGGTACCCTCCCATAGGCTATGGTTAGTATTGTATCTGCTCATGGTAGTGATGACAAGTATATGACTTTCTCCTTTTGTCTTTACTGAATCTGCCCATGCTGATAACAAAATGTTGTTATATGCAAAAACTCCCAACGGATTCCACAAACAATGAACCCAACACTTGATACAATAAATGCCTTTTAATGTTTCTGCTCTCAGAATACTGTGTAAATCATATCTTTTGGTCTAAAGTTTTCTTTATAGTAAAGAGGTGTTGGACAGGAGAGCTTTTGAATAAGTGTTGGGGTTAATTTGATTTCAATTCAGTCATTTCAGGAACTTATTTGATCATTTTTAAACACATTTGTTGTAAAAAGCCTGACATTTTCAGTATTTTATTTTAATTTTTAAAAATAAATGCTGTATTTGCAATCATAGAATTTAAATGTATAGATATAAATTCCCCATTGATGTCATATTCAATTGAATCAGATTGAAATGGTCACTCTAAGCCTTTATATCTCAGGTTTAAATACCAAATGGCCAATGGGTACCTTGCTCTTGAACTTGGTAGTCACCACAGAACCAAACAGGAAACATTCACCACTGGAAAGAAGGAATAGAACATCTCTATCAGTATTATCAGTGTGAACATCTTTCTAGTGTTAGCGTTGGTTTATTTTGAGGTCAAAATGTTTCTTTATTGCATTTGACTTATTCTGGCATTTATTCTTAAAAACAATTCATAACAAAAGTTTAAGTTATGTTAATTGCACTTCTGCTTCTCTCACTATGAATGGTCAAATAAGAGGATATGAAAGTGTTGAGATAGAGCATGTCCTTAGCAATGGGACATTTGTCTCTCACACAACTTATGGAGACACAGTGTTCTTTTTGGTTCGTCACCGCCCTCTTACAGTGGCTCAACTTGCTTAATTTTGTGTGTTCATTTGGAATGTTTCGAAGGGTGCATCACCAAATAAAAGAAAAAAAGAAAAATAAGAATAATTTTTTCTTCTCTGCATTATCACTGCCAATGGCCCCTGGCCCGAGCATTATGCTGCCAATGGCCCCTGGCCCGACCTTTTCCTGCTATGACTGATCGATAGATGATTCACTTATTTGGATAAGTCTCTTTTTGAGACTCTTTTTTTTTCTGCTAAATGGCAAAAATGTTAATGTAAATGGGTTATTTTCCGGTAACATTGTTTGGACACATTTCTTTTGGTGGTCATTACCTTACTTTGTTGTCATGACCTGATGAATCATGTGCAGCACATTACAGTATGCATAGAAACAGCCCTGTTAGCTCTCTGTGAGCAAGGTCATTCTCAGGGCTATATCCACACAGTGTCCCTTGGCTCTGTTTAGTTTAGGCCATGTCAGTGATGGGTGTGGACAGCCATCACCAATAAGTGTCCCACGCCTCTAAACAATAGCTCTGGGGCACTGGTGACATGATGACAAACAGCTGGCAGAGGCTGCAGGCATTCTAGAATACAGGGAGGTAATACGGAGTACTGTAACCCTAGTGTGACTCTGGTTTGACCTGGGCAAGGCCTTGATGTGCCAACAGTGGACCAAGGCATTCATCAAAATCATAGTGAGTGTTCTGCCTACTGCCCACAGGGATCAAGTATTAAAGTGGTACTGAACTTAGGAAGTACGTCGACAAAGAGAACTAGTAACGTAATGCTGACCATGTGGCTTCTGTGAAAACAAAGACAGAAATACAGTGCAGATTGTGGTTTAGAGCAGGCACCTGAGCCAGGTTTGCCTTCAGAGCTTTTCAGCAGAAGTTGTGAAAACCATGAATGTTTGAAAACCTAGGGGCCAACCTCATCATATGTTTCAACTGTCTGCAACAGGTATCACTATATTCGTTTATGCAGCTGGTGTTTCCTGTTGTTAAAGGAAATGACATTTATATATAAACTATAGCTTTTACCCACAGAGTGGTACATAACGTCATCTGAACCTACCTAGAAAAAACTAGATGGAACACAAAGGTGACCCAAGCAAGCAATAAAGTAATCTTTACAGTCCAATTTAAGAGATACAAAAATACAGTCTACAGAGGAAATACAAGTAGGCTATGGTTTTATTTTATTTTTCTTCCTTCAACATTTCACCTGACATTTTCACCTGACATAGTAATATTCCCTTGTTCACAAAAGCTTGAGTCGTTGTAATTAAGGTCTTATCACTGATCATTGGAAAGGTTTATGGGTGAATGTGAATTGCTCAAACCAGTGTATTCCCCAGGTTTCTCCTTGGAGTAGATACACACAATACTGTACATATCAGTCCCCTAATAATGCCAGTGTGTCTATCGCAACCAATAGATATCATCTTGGCAAGGTTCTTATCCGATTATCTGCCAACTCTTTTCTGGTCCACACATTCTGTATATATTTGGGGTGTTTAGTTAGGCTCTTTTGTTTTTTTATTGAGTTTCTTTGTAAATACTAAAACAATTGAGACAAGCCTGGAACAAGGGCCAGCTGTCTCAACAGCTTCCTGAATCCATAAAAAGACAGAGGAAGGAGGTCAAACCAGAGACTTGAGTTTATGGGCCAAAGTTCTGGATCTGGAGTCCTCAGTCCAGGTAAGCAAGTGACCCATTATAGGGAGGCCACTACCATACCTATGAAAGCAACAGCGTACAGTAAAGACAAAAGTAAATATAGTTGTTGTAAGTCGCTTTGGATAAAAGCATCTGCTAAATGTCAGAAATGTAAAATGTAAATGTAAACGTAAGGTATACTGACTGCTCAGTCTTACTTCCATGCTCTCTTTCTCCTTGTCTGTCTTTATATAGCAGATATATTTAGCCCAACCTCTTCTATAACCACATCCTCAAAAAGTGTTAAAACACAAAAAACTGTTGCTCACTGTTGCTCTGCAACCAATCAAATGTAGAAACGGAAGGTAAGGTGATATGATTGAATAGATTAGATTGGAGATTGAATGCTAAAAATCATAAAGGGTTTCATCTTAAAATGAGTGTTTTGATATGTCAGTTCTTGAAAAAGGTCTTCAAATGAAAGGCCTTCAAATGAAAGGCCTTGACTGCCCACAGTGGAAAATGGCACTCTGCCACTAGAGAGAGTGAGGTTGAGCACAACTGCGCAGCCATATTAATGTGTGAACCACATGCTGTTGGCAGCACTAAATGGAGCAGTGGAGGCTGCTGGAGGTAGGCATCGGAGGATGGGCTCATTGTAATGCACGGAATGGAATGAGGAATGGTATACTATTTCTCATTCCATTACATGCATAAACAATGAGCCCGTTCTCCAATGTCTACCTCCACCAGCCCTGCAAAATGGTGCCCACTGTCCCCCATGGCCACCCTGCTAACCGGCTTCTGAATAGATCTCAGATGGTGACGTCATGGTGCCTGTTTCCTGACAGCTGCTTTACGGGTCATACAGAATCAGCTTCCTGTGGCAGAGAGTTACAGCACAGTCCAATGCAACTATCCCTTCAAGAGAAGACAGACGCCTCTCCTACTGGTTGCTGAGCCAATTTTCCTTTCACAAACCACCCCCCAAAAACGAATTTTTATTGATTTTTAACAACTGCCTTGAGTCCCCCCCCCCTTTCACTTTTCCATGTAGCGTACAATGTCATTGTACTGGTTGGAGGGGCTTATTAGAGTCCAGTCTGAGAACAAATAATATTTATTCGCTGCTTCCATCAGACACAGATTTTATGAGCCACAATGTGTCCAGGCATGTGACTGACTGACAATTGTGTTTGTATGAAACGTCAGCGCATACTAGACCAGCCTCATAGAGACACAGCAAACACGGCTTCCTCTGGATCCTTCTCCTCCCTCATGCACAGGAAGGTGTGTTGACAGATTGAGTGGGCCAGCTATTGTATCTCTAGGTCTTTCTCTGTGTCTCTGTCTCCACATTGAATACATTCCGTTTTGGTGCACAAGACAGTGAGACAGACACACATGTTCTCAGAATAATGTCAAGTAGTGGTATGACCCAGATTTAACTGTACAAGAAACAATACCTTTTTTTTGTGAAAACACTGAAGATCTATTGTAACCAATGAATACGTTGATGGCAAAGCTTGGATGGAGTGATGTGTATTTTGCTTTGATGGAGTGGTTACTTACTGTAATTTGACATGTATTCAATCTCTTCTTCATCTGTGTCAATTGTGTATGAACTTCCTGCAACGTTTCTGAGAACATACAGGACATGGTGTAAAAGCATATGGGGGAAGAGAGTGTTCAATCAAATTCAGAGCCATTTTATATAGAGCTGAGAGGATCAGAGTTTCCCTCCATCCAGGACACCTACAGTGACCGGTGTGTCAGAAAGGCCCTCAGGATTATCAGGGACCCCATCTACACCAATCAGAAACCATTCGAGCTACTGCTGTACCAAAAACCCAGAGGATGTCAAACAGCTATTTCCCTCAAGCAACCAGGCTCCTGGAGAAATGCACTGGAAGAAAACAAAACATTGTCCAAACTAACCACACTCACCCTACTACTTGAACACTACCTGACTATTTGTACTGTACCATAATGCATGTCATCTTATTTTACTTTGCACAGCATTTAGTATGACTGGTTTCGCTGTGGTATGACTACTATCACTATATCACTTTATTACATTATTATTACTTACGTTTTCTTATTTTTACTGTGCTCTATTGCAATGTCAATGTTGACGAACCTAAGCCAAAGAATTTTACTCTGTGTACCTGTACATTGGATGTAATAAAAGCAATTCTGATTCTGATTCTGATTCTGATGTTGACAGTCAGAATTTAACCGGAGACCCTGCGATGCAATGGCATGCGCCTTAGTGTGCTATGCAGGTGTAGTCTTTATGTGTGAAATTGAAAGGAAAATACTTGTATTGTACTGCATTTCTCGATGCAGTTGCCCAGTGGGTGTGAAGCATATTCACACAGGATGCTGCTGCTCACACAAGAAGGGGGGAGGGGGAGATTTTGGCCTTTTCAATGTACTGTTGATGCCATAAATTAAGTTGCATTTACAATGGACAATGTTTCCATTTTTGCCTTGTACATTCCTCCTGTTGTCCTGTGCTGTTTATTTCTACATGTGATGACTGATGCGTGTGAGAATGTTCTCTGAGTCATATCTAGGGGTGACTTGGTTGGCATGACAGACACACAGCACACAGCGCACAGCGCACATCACACAGCACACAGCCCAGAATGGATACCTTAACAGCAGTATTATTGTCATTATCATTGGTATTTATCCTTTATCTATCCAGGTAAGTTGCATTTAAATATGAATCTCATTTTCAAGGGCACCCTGAAAAACATAACTAACTTAATTAATTTGATTTAAGTATTATAGTACCTATTTCTTAATTTTCAACAAGCTGTCATTTATCACAATGGACAGAGAAAAACAGTTTGACCTGAGTGAGGTGAATCAATTCACACAGGGCTATACCGCCATCTAGTGCATATTTGGGACATTACCACAACCTATAAAATAACTAAATACTTTATTTCACGTGCATACAGTCATGCAGCGTGCGAATTAAATCACGGTGTGCGGGGGAGCCGCACATCATGCGAGGGCGACGCAACGCCACATAGCAAGCCTAAACACTGCCCTACACAACACAACCATGCACATAGCCCTTCTCATTATAACACAGCAATCCATAGGCCTACAACACAGCAGAAGCCAAGTCTATAAAAGCGGGTCTTACCTTAACACAGAAGCGACCACATATAAATAAACATTGTCCACATCCCCCTTTCCTGTCACGTCACATATATAAAATCATATACGCACGTCCGTGCACTGTGCTCTCATCAATAGTGATGCTTATTTTTGACTGAGCCTTTTTAACATTAACTTTTTGCACATTTCGTGTGCAAGGTGGTGAATAATCTCAGCACAGGATTTATCGGATCTGTGTACAGGGCCTACCTTTGCCCCATTGATCTCTTGGAGCTGCATGACGGGTGGAAGTTTTTTAAAAGCCATCCTTTCCTTGGCTACCATATAGGCGGATCTGAACGCGATTGATGTTTCCTCGAACAACTTTGCGTTGATACAGAGAGTTTGGCATTATTTCTTTTTGTCTTGTTTCTGCCAGTTCAACTGCCCTTTTGTGCGCCACACTATCCCGGTGCTTGTAGATTTTCTTACGCAAGTTGTTCTGTCTGTTACTGGTTACTGCTGGTCTCTGACAGGGACATATTGCAGGTGGAAAAAGCGCTAAGCACTGAACTGAGTAGAATCTGCATCTGGCTAGCTGACAATAAACTATCAATACACCTAGGTAAAACTGAAACCATCCTATACGGATCCCCATCTAAACTCAGAAAGGCTGTAAATTACAATATAAAAGTGGGTAACATTACTATCACAAGAAAAGAGGATATTACATACCTGGGCTCCATCTTAGAGGCAAATCTTTCCGGAGATAAAATGGCAGCAAAAGTAATCAAAAAAGTTAACCATAGAACTAGATTCTGGTACAGGATATCCTCACTTGTCAGTAAAAACACACTGAGGACCCTATCAGGAGCTCTCATTCAATGTCACTTCGACTATGCCGTAACATCATGGTACTATAGAACCACAAAGGCCCTAAAAACAAGACTCCAGACAGCCCAAAATAAACTGGTTAGGCTTCTGCTAGGCCTCAACCCTAGGACACATCTAACCGCTGCTCATTTTTTTAGCCTTGATTGGCTACGAGTAGTTGACAGAGTGCAGCAGCTTGCACTGGGCCTGGTCTTCAAGATACGCTACACCACAAAGACACCCAAGTACCTGTCAACATACTTCCAAAAAGTGAACAACGTCCACACATACAATACCAGAGGAAGCTCCACGAACCACGTTCAACCGCGTTGCACCACAAACAAGGGGTTAAACTCGTTTGCAAACTATGCAGTAAAAATGTGGAACGCCCTTCCTATAATCTTAAAGGAGTGCAAAACACTGCCCACCTTCAAAACCACTCTCAAAAAACATTTACAGGAGGCTGCAATCCGTAACTGGACCCTCTAAATCAAAAATCAAATTAAAAGACTACACCCCCACCTGGACTACCCTCTATATATTCTTGTTGTTTTGTTGTTATGTCTCCCCCCCCCCACCTGAAATACCCTCTGCACATACTAGTTGTTTTGTCCCACCCCCCTACCTGGTCTACACTCTGAGCAAACGCAATGTTATTATGTCGCCCCCCCCCCCCTCCCCCCCGCCTAAATCTACTGGTGTTTTTGTACCCCCCCCCCACCATGACCACACACTGTACATACTTGTTGTTTTGTCCCCCCGCCCGAACTACCCATTGTACATATTATATGTCTGTCCCCCTGCACGAACTACCCACTGTACATACTTTGTGTTTTGTCCCCCGCCCCCACCTGTGGTGTATGTCCCCACCTGTCCTACCCGCTGTACATACCTTATGTTTTGTTGTATTGTTCTTCCCATGTTGGATGTATGTTTATCTTGTAGATAGTACTAGTTATTTGTCTGTATTATCTTGTAGATAGTACTAGTTTTTTTTGTCTGTCTTACATGTAACGATGAATTGAGTATCAAGGACCCCAATTGAAATAAGCCAGTGGCTTTCTTGGGTTTTTATCCTGTTAGTTGACCTTGTAAGTAATATGTACTTTCATGTACCTACTTCTGCAAATCTTCTAATAAAGTTTTCAATCAATCAATCAATCAATACGTCCCCGTTCATCCACTCTTCTGACAAGTGCGTTCCAACTGTATCGGTGAGGAGAAGGCTTTTAGCATCCCTGCATAGAGTACAGCCTAAGCAACTATTCTTTGAGAACAGCCACGGGAGACGTCTGGTCCAGTCACTCCACTGTTCGCTGGTCCAGCCAGCCAGAGGGACCCCAGCATCTTCGCACCCCCCATCTCCAGCAACAGGCGGGTGGTCATCAGCAAGCTCGTGAGTGGGTAGTGGATGCCTCCAGACAGTGCCCCCACGCTCCGAGCGGCTCTAGGCTAGCGCGGTAAAATCTTTTTTTTCTCCATGAATCATATTTTTTTTTTTTAAATATTATTTTGCCCCTTATTTTACACCTTTGAGAAAAACCATGACCAAAATAGCATTTATTTGGCTATCATATCAATATTTTAGAGCTCCCCCAAAATTTCAAAAACCATGTTTCCAGGGGAGCTCATGTCACCACTAGGGGAGCTATAGCTCCCCGAGCGCCCCCTTATTTCGCACTATGCAGTCATGGCCAAACATATTGGCACCCCTGCACTTCTGTCAGATAATGCACCACTTCTCCCAGAAAATTGCAAATGCTTTGGTATTCATATGTTTATTTCATTTGTTTGCACTGGAACAACACAAAAAAGCAGAGAAAGAAAGCCAAATTGGATATAATTCCACACAGAACTGACTGTACATTTAAGAAAGAATTGTATTTCAAGCATGTAATGCTCCTTTAATTTGTATTTAAACTCAACTGTGGCAAGTTACAGGTGCTGGCAATATAGTAATCACACTTGCAACCAATTAAAATGGAAAAAAGATGAACATTTGAGTTGTGTGTCTGTGTGTACCACACTGAGCATGGAGAAAAGAAAGAACAGCAAATCATTGTCTAAAGATTTGAGAAACAAAATTACAAGTCCATCTCCAGAGATCTTAATGTTTCTGTGTCCACTTAATGTTCCTGTGTCCAGGAGTTAGGTGAAGCCATTAATTCAATATTTACTGTAGGTTCCTGGATTGGGAAATAACATGGCTATTACTCATGTTGATCGTTTAACCAGTTAAACAGCTTCTGAATATGTGTACATGAGCTAAACAGGAAGGACCAGGAGTCCAGGGCAAATGATCCAGCTCTGTTTGCACAACACCTTGTTTAATACGAGCAAGACTGTGGTGTGGGTACTAAGAGCGTACTGTTGATTGCAATACAATACATTCACCGAACACTTTATTAGGAACACTATACTAAGACTGGGTGCTCTCAAAACAGCTTAAATTATTTGTGGCATTGATTCCACAAGATTTGGGAAACATTCCTTTGAGATTCTGGTCCATGATGACATGATTGCATCACGCTGTAAATCTCCCGTTCTACCACATCCCAAACATTTTCTATTGGATTCAGATCCAGAGACTGGGAAGGCCACTGAAGAACATTGTCTCATTGTCATGTTCATGAAGCCTGTTTGTGACTGATTTTGTTTTGTGACATGGTACATAATAATGCTAGAAGTAGCCATTAGAAGCACACAGGTCGGAAACAATATTTGTTTATTTGTTTATTTAAAAGGATCCCCATTAGCTTATGCCGTAGCAGTTTGCTAATCTTCCTGGGGTCCACATATAATCAACAGACAAACACCTAATACATTAATACAACATATAATACATTAAAGAGACAATGCGTGACCCTCCGCGACATCCACACACTATCCCCCCGATACAGTAGTAAATACAACAAAATAAACTAAAATAAATAAAAATTTACAAAAAGGGCAAATATTATTAATCCATTAAAATATAAAGACCTATAAAGACATGATCCTAACGCAGTCATCTCTTCTATGAAAAAAGGAATCAACCAAAATAAACAAAGTGAAATAAAACAGCTACCTGTCATCAGCCACTTAATAGGTGCCTCTTCAGTCTCTTTTTGAATAACCTTTTACTTTTTTCTTGGCGGATATCAAGAGGTAATCCATTCCAAATTGTACTAGCTCTATAAAGCACTGTTCTTTTCAAAGTATACTCAAAGAGGCTGTGGCATTCAAGCAAGGTTTGATTGGTATTAATAGACCCAAAATGTGCCAAGAAAATATTCTGCACACCATTACACCTAATAAAGTGTTCAGTGAGTGTATTTAACTGTCTGTGCTTTGTTTCAACTTTAACATTTTATTTTAGATTTTGGCAGGAGTTCAATAACAGCACATCAATTAATATGTTAGTGTTAAAATGCTTGAAAGTGACTCAGATGATGAGAATAGGAACGGCAAGGTTCAGAGATATAATGATTGTACTGTCTGTGCACTATTGCTAAGTGCTATCCGTGACAGATGAAGAAATAGGTGGCAGACAGAGTGACACTGGCTGCTGCAACGGACTCTCGCCTATTTTTTCAGGCAAAACTCAATGTACAAAGACATTGCAGGTCCGCAGTTAGAGCTGCAGAAGAAATGCAGACAGTAGGGAAGCCGCAAGCGCGAGAGCCGCAGTGTACACAGGCATCCGGTGTGTTCTGGCTTCAGGACACCACCTTGAGCCACTGATGTACATGTATGGTTAAAGCAGGGCTAAAGGTTTAAAATGGCCTTGCCACTTTGTCCTCAAATTGGCCTATATTTATTTAAACTTTATTTAGCCAGGCAGGTCTATTAATTATAAATACCTATATACAATGACGGCCTATCATGAATCTAATTAATATTTACCTAAGTAAGCCATTCTGCATTACCCGCCAGCACTTCTGAATGTCACCGAGTGTTTCTTTGAAAAGTTTAATTACTAGGCAAACTATAAGGATTGTGTGTTTAAGGCGTGCCTTGAGGAACAAGGAGACCTGTCCCTCTGCAGTCATACCTTCCTTCCATACCAACCCTATTCAAGGTTGTAGATGCTCATTAGATCAATGTGAAGCAGGAATTAGATGTGACGAAGAAGTCTATCAACATCTTTATTTTCCGCTCAAAATCCAATCAGCTAACAGGTACGCAATTCTCATCTGGCTTTAATTATCAGTATATTGATTGATATTGTGGGGCTTTACTTGGACGACACTTGCTATTTGGTCATTGTTCTAAAGAGATAATATTGGCTCCTGAGTTTGGAGCAAGGACTAGTGGGAATAATATAATCAGTCTGGCTGGAGGTGTTGTTGAGAGTTGGCATATCTGTCTCTCCTATCTGCACTGATAAGCGATGTAGCATCTGATATTAAAACCTTGAGTCAACTCCTGAAGTCACAGTGCCTGGGTATCATCATTCTTGATCATCAGCCTTACAATATCTAATTAGATCTAAATATAGAACATCTCTGGTTAAAGGGGCAATCTGGGATTGGGACAACTTTTCAATTAATGGTATATAGCCAACATAACTTATTAATGCCTCATGAGATTAGTTAGACTGTCGTAACCCATCAACCTAAAATATAAACGTATTTTACTATACTGGTTGTAAACAAACACTGTATAACTCCAAAGCATGGTTGAAACTATAATGTTGATCTCATGGATGATCAGTCCCCTAACTCTGTTTATGAAATTGAGAGTGGTTACATTTCTCCAGCCCCATCTCTCAGCTGTTTACCCAAAAAGTAGTAGGGAGATGGTTTTGTTGTTGTTTAAATCCCAGATTGCCCCTTTAAAGTGTCAGTGTCACGAAACGTTGACATATGAACTTTTCCATGACTAAAAGTGCAATGTCTGTGTCTTGTTGCAAATGCCATAAATCTGTTTTTGTTTTGGGATATCCAAATTTAAGAGGAATTATGAGTTTCTGTTTTTTACACTGAAAAACATACTTACTGTCCCCTCTCTCTTCGACAGATTATGAGATGCTCCTGTTGTAGAATGTTTCGCTATATCTTGACAGGTGTTCTCCTGCTGGCCATCCTCCTAACCTCCTACATGCTTAACACACGGTCTTCCCATTGGCTTGCAGACCTCCCAGAGATATTCAACACAGGGCATAGGCCTAAGCATGTCACAGTGCTGGTCTGGCACTGGCCGTTTGGAAATCCATTTGAGCTGAACTCCTGCAGCTCAGAATTCAACATCAGTGGCTGTCACTTAACGGCTGACAGGGAGCTCTACAGTAAATCAGATGGTGTTCTCATCCATCACAGAGAAATTGCATCAGATTTATCCAATCTACCCAAATCGCCACGGCCCTCCTTCCAGAAATGGGCGTGGATGAATTTTTTATCACCCTCTAACACAAAGAGAATATCAGGCTTGAAGAATCTGTTCAATCTGACCATTAGCTACAGACAGGATGGAGATATCAACGTGTCATTTGGGTCCATCATCAAGACCAAAGAGAATGAGGTATTTGTCCCTAACAAAACCAAATGGGTCTGTTGGATTGTGAACAACTGGAAACCAGAACAGAAAGGAGTGATGTACTACAATCTCCTACGCAAATGGTGCCCTATTCACTTGTATGGGGATGCTGCCCACAAATCTGTCAGTAATAGTGAATACAAAACCATTGTAGCCAGTTGTAAGTTCTACCTGGCCTTTGAGAACTCCATCCATACAGACTACATCACCAGGAAAGTCTATGATGCTCTCATGTTGGGCTCCGTTCCCGTGGTGATGGGCCCGTCCAGAGAGAATTATGAGAAGTTCATCCCTGGAGATGCCTTCATCCATGTGGAGGACTTCCCATCCCCCCAGGCCCTGGCTAAACACCTCTACTACCTGCACAACAATGACGATATGTACCGCAAGTACTTTAACTGGCAGAAGAACCACAGTGTGAGCCTCAACCACGTCTATCTGCAGAGCGCCTGCCACAGCTGTGATTACATCAGACGCCACCAGGAGCCCCAGTCTGTTCAGGACTTGAACACATGGTTCTGGGGAGAAAAAACAATGCACAGATAGGATCCTATAGTCAGTGATGATGTACAATAGAACAATAATAGTTTATTGTTACACAACATTCATACATCCCCCAAACATCTAGTATCTATATAAACTAATGATGGTGTAATAATATAATAATTTTCAAGCGCCAAAACAGCTCATTGAATGTATTCTTTGGTAATAGGGTGTTATAACCAGTAACAATCTTGTTGTATGTAGTCAAGGCTGGTATTGATTATTATTTTTAAAGCAGTGCAGTATGCAATGACGGCCTTAAGAGGGAGAGAAAGGTTTTTGTAATATCTACTCTACTCCTGACCAGTAGAGAGCATTGCAACACCACTGTATTTTTGTTCATTGTCTATTGAAACACCATTTCAATCAGCAAGATATGAATATTTATGTATGTGGGAAAATGAATACCATTTGTCATATAAATGAATATCTGGGCTGAAATTAGAGGTTGGAGAAATATGGGTAAGATTATCTTGTTGCTTAATGCTTAATTGAAGCCAGCTACTAATTAGCTTGGCTATAATCATCCGACTTATGAACAACTCCAAATTTTCTTCAAGTATTTAAAATGTTGAGAATAGAATGTGGCCCCTAGAAATTAATTTAAAACTACTGCATTATGAAGAACTCTTATTTTTGTCCTCTATCTCAACCATAACCCATTCTATTATGCTCCCTGCAGGCTTCACCTGTACAGAAACCTTTGCTTTTAATACACTCTATTCTTTAGTTTATACCCAACAGTAGATTACATCTTCATTACATTACTTGGGATGTTAAGATCATGGAAACTGATGTTGAATATTTGACATTTCTTTTAGGATTTTGTGTGAGGCAGTGTCCACTCTACCTACCACTAACCTCTGCTTCTATCTCCATGCTTTTACTAATGCCATTTCATTTTTACTGGCATGTTGTCATGATGTACGGTGAGATAGACGATATAGCGTTTACTCCAGGGTTGAGACATGCGAGGAGGACGTCGTTTCTGAATTGACTGCCTGTGGTTTTCATAAGTGTATAATACCTCTGCTTGTGTCTGCACTGCAGGCTGGCGTTGGTGATTGTGGCCTCACTGTGCAGCTGCCAGAGTGTCTAAATTGTTCCAAAGTGATGTGCTGAGTTTACCTGAGAACAAAGCACCACAGATTTCACAGTATTGGTACCTGCGCCAAGAATCTTGCCATTGGACCAACAATACAGGCATAGGCCTTGGACGTGCGCTGGCAGATCTGACGTGTAAAAGCACAGTTAGGGTAGAGGTGTTGTTTAGGGGATTGGTGACCAGGAAGGGATTGACACAACTCCTTCTTGTCCTTTACAAATGGATGCCAACCATCCAAGCCCCCTCTCTTTCACCCTGTCTTCATGCCTCTGTCTTTTCCGCTTCCCTTTTGAATTATTGAGCCCTTTCTTTCCAGGGGATCAGTCCCTCATCAGATCTGTAGGCCATCATGTCTGCTTCACCGCTCCTTCACCCCCAGCAGCAGCGGTCCCCATGTCGCCTTCTGACATTGAGGAAATCACTCACGTGTCCCTCACTTTCTTCTCACTCTCCACCACTTGCTCGCTTCGCTCTCAATCTTTTTCTTGGCCCCTCACTGCAGCTTACTCTTTCCCCTCTCCATTTCCCCATTTCTCCATTTTCCATTTTCCATGCCCCCCCCTCTCTCTCTCTCTCTCCCCCTCACTCACTCTCTTTCTATACCTCTCTTTCTCCCTCTCTCTGTGTGTTACTCCCTCTGATTCCCTGACACTCCCCCCCCCCCCCCCCCCGCCTCCCGGTCTCTGTTTTTGTGTAATGTCACGGCCCACTGCTGAGTGTCACTGAGTTGATGGAGGGAAAAAATGGAGGATTGAGGCAAGGGAAGGATGGTTGACGGGAGTGTGTGTGTGTGTGTGTGTGTGTGTGTGTGTGTGTGTGGCGTGCGTGTGTGTGCGTGTGCATGTGCGTGTGCGTGTGCATGTGCGTGAGTGTGTGTGCATGTGTGCGCGTGTGCGTGCGTGCGTGTGTGTGAGAGAGAGAGAGGGTGGGGGGGATTCTGCCTGCGGGAGAGATGTTAGTGTTAAATTCTTCAGTCTGGTGAAACCACAACAGATGGTGGAAGGACCTTCCTACTATTGGGCCATGTTGACTGGTGCTACAGATTCCTTTAATGGTGCTCCATTAGAGACCACCAGAAGACCCCCCACTCTAAAACACACCCCTTCTATGCAAACTGACAGGTATTTGTCATATTTATAACCACCATTAGAGTAATCTCTAATAGTGAATGTTTTTTTTGTTGTTGTTGAGGAGTCGTGATTTCACATCAACACATAGGGAAACAAAGGCTGAAGAGGGTTGTTTCATATCCCATGTCATCCCACTCTGCTGTTGTCTTCCTTGTATCTGTATGGGTATTTGATGGTGAAAGTAGATGCATAGGCTATTAACTGTAGTTCAGAGCTTCCTCTGTTAGTGTAGTAAATGCTTCTTTGATTGTGAAGAGAACAGGACTGCACTCCGTCTCTAGGCGTTGTTGTTATGGGTCCGTTGTGTGTCCCAGAATGCACTGAAGCAAAACCTTGAAGGCTCCATTTCAGAATGTACACTGTCTGAGTATGTGATCTAAAACACAATCACTAAGAGATTTTGCGTTGGTACAATTGCAACATTAAAAAGTCAATACGACCACACTGTTTAATACAAGGATTTTCACGTGTCATCTCTCTTTATCGCTCAGGTCAGTCAATATCATTGATTCAATCACCGCCAACACAAAAGCACAGATAGAAAAATAATGCAACTGTTCACATAGCAAACACAATGCACCCACCCAGCACACACTCACACAGACACATACACACATTCTGTACTGTACCAACATGCACACCACAAACATAAATGAATGAACAGATGAAAGAGCACGCACGCATGCACGCACGCACGCATGCACGCACGCACGCACGCATGCACACATGCACACACACACACACACACACACACACACACACACACACACACACACACACACACACACACACACATTTAAACAGGGATAGGGAGGGGGTGGGCCTGGGATCGGTGGCATTTGATTTTGTGAATTGTATTTGCAAAAGAGACAGATGTGTGCTCAACCACCAAGACGGTAAATTTGGACTGAATACTTTTGGAAAGCGTGACAGATATTCAAACAGATTAACAGCAACAAACAGCCAAAGGGAACAAACTAAACACAAACAGTGGATGATTGTCAAGTGACCAAGAGCAACACATGATCAGTAGCCCTATAGAGGAGTCTTGGTGGTTAGAGAGAGAATCAGAGACATGGAAGAAAGGAAGAGAAGGAGGGAGGGAGGGAGGAAGGAAGGGAGAGAAGGAGGAAGGGAGGGAGGAAGGAAGGGAGAGAAGGAGGGGAGGGAGGGAAGAAGGAAGGGAGAGAAGGAGGGAGGGAGGGAGGGAGGAAGGAAGGAGTGAAGGAGGGAGGGAGGGAGGAAGGAAAGGGAGAGAAGGAGGAAGGGAGGGAGGAAGGAAGGGAGAGAAGGAGAAGGGAGTGGAGGGAGAGAAGGGGGGAGAGAGGGAAATAAGGAAGGGAGGGAGGAAAAGAGAGGCGACAGGGTAGAAGTGCCACAGCTCCTGTGATATGTGATGATCTGGAGAGGAAGTGGGAATTGGATGATCTCATCCAGGTTATTAGTTAAGCTCTGTTAGACCATGTAATAGTCTCACAGCGCAACAGGGAGTCTCTGTTCCAAGAGCAAACCTCACCCTGTATGACACACAGATATGGAAGATACTCCCAGCTACACAACGACAAAACATGCAGGGTGGCTGTTTACAGGTATGTGTGTGTGTGTGTGTCTGTCTGTGAGTGTTTGTGTGTGTGTGTGAGTGTGAGTCTGTGTGAGTGTGTGCGTTTCTCTGTGGGTGTGTGTGCACGTATGTGCGTGTTTGTGCACGCACGTGTGTGTCTGTCTGTGTGTGTGTGTGTGTGTGTGTGTGTGTCTGTGCGTGTGTGTGTGTGTGTGTCTGTGTGTGCGTGCGTGCGTGCATCTGTGTGTGTGTTTGTGTGTTTGTGTGTATGGGTTAGCTCGTGCCATGGAGTGTTTGCATAAGTGCTGATTCGGCTGTTCCAATCCCAACAGCTCTGCATTTCTTCACACACCTTCTCCCTCTCCAATGCCCCCCCCCAATCTCCTCTCCTCCTCTTTGCCACACTGCTTGCTTTTGCACCCTATGGTGCCTCAATTCATCACAGTTGCTTTTTTTTTCATTACTCCCTTCATCTCCCCCACCTTCCTCCAGAGAAAGTTAAAAGCAGCGTAAGGTTGACCAGCATCTACCAATAAACCGCTCTGGGAAAGTGAGCGGCTTGACAGTTATGAGACAGCTATCAACCTCGGTGACTTTAGAGGCAGAGCAGTACAATGGAGTGGGATGGGGAGTGGGAGCTGAGATGGAGGAGGTGGACGATGTCTGAGAGGAAGTCGATTACTCAGAGATGAACAGAAGAAGAAAAGAAAAAAAGAAAAAAAGCTAAGAGGGGAGACGGATTCTGATGGTGAAAAAAGGAACAAAATTACTCATGGTGCTGATCCACTTTATCAAGTGCAATTAGGAGAGAGAATGACTCCTCTCTATTATGTGCAATTGGTGTCAAATTAAAATAGGCGGATTATGTTTATGAGTCCCTCCAGGGACTGATCTGATCTCTCTGGAGGAGATCTTTGCCTGTGTCCTCCACTTCAGATGAACAGAGCAGCACAAGCACCCCAGGAGCCTCTCCACTCTTCAAAACTATAGGAGAGAAGGTTGAAGGCCTGCAGAAATGCACTGATAACTGTGCAGTTTAATCATACACCTGCAACATGTTATGCTGGTGTTTTTTGCACACTCACACACGCACACACGCACACACACACACACACACACACACACACACACACACACACACACACACAGGCAAACAACCGACACATTTGACTGAGCAATAAAGCAGCGTTGTTTAAAGCGAGCAAATACAACAAATGAATCAATAAACAAACCCCCTGCCAGGGCATTTTATGTGGCATCTGTTTTCTTGCTCCACACAAAGGCCTGGCCGGGTGCCGCGGCATTGTGGCCAATCCCTCTGAGTCTGGGTGGGGTACGGGATCTGCATTAGGCTTCATTAAATACTCACACAACACAGTCAGGCTGAGGCTGAGGCTGAGGCTGAGAGCACCTTTCTCTATCCCTGCTGTTTGAGTTTCCATCTATCAGATGGAGACAGAGAGAGAGAGAGAGAGAGAGAGAGAGAGAGAGAGAGAGAGAGAGAGAGAGAGAGAGAGAGAGAAAGAGGCTAAGTAGAGGCTTACTAACCACCAATTGGAGCACATAAAAATACCCAAAGAAGAGTGTGTATGTGGTAGGACAGGAGAGACACAGATGCACTTCATCTGTCACTATGAAACATGATCTTAATCATTATCTTAATCAATTCATTGATAAAGTATAGAAATGAAATCCCATCTACAGATGACAACAAATTAAGAATAATTTTGGTCGAGAGATAAATGGCAAATATTGCTGCCCAGATTTGTTAATAACTGCCACAGAATGAGGAAAACTTTAAAACTAAATAAAATGTAGTTTTGTTCTGTTTATAATGTATGTATGTGTGTATCTACCCATTAGCAATTATACTTGCTATAATAATAATAATAATATAAACAAATTATAAAAATAAAAATAAAACAATGATTATTATAATAATTATTACTATTTGCCCAAACAGGTCACACTATAATTGTAATAATGTATTATTATTGTTGTAATATTACTGTAATATTATTGTTTGTAATGCTATGAAATCACTAGTTATCACCATAGAGAGAGTGAGAGAGAGAGAGAGAGAGAGAGAGAGAGAGAGACGACTGTACTTTAGAGGGAGCTGGTGCATCACAGTACAGCGCCTACCTATCCTCTCCTCTCCTCTCTCCACCCTTCACTTCACTCTCCCATTTCCCCTGTTTTCTCTCTTTGCAGTCTTTCTTTCCTCTTCTCTCCTGGCTCCCTTTCTTTCTTTGCCTGCATGATTCCCTCCCTCCTTTCCTGAGTCTATATCCCCCTTCTCTATTCTCTCTCTCTCTCTCTCTCTCTCCCCCCCTCTCTCTCTCTCTCTCTCTCTCTCTCTCTCTCTCTCCCCCTCTCTCTCTCTCCCCCCCCTCTGTCTCTCTCTCTCTCTCTCTCTCCCCCCCTCTCTCTCTCTCTCTCTCTCTCTCTCCCACTCTCTCTCTCCCCCCCTCTGTCTCTCTCTCTCTCTCTCTCTCTCTCTCTCTCTCTCTCTCTCTCTCTCTCTCTCTCTCTCTCTCTCTCTCTTTCTTTCCCTCATTCTCAGCTATCTCCAGTACCTCTGGGATCTCATTAAGCCACTAACTTCAAATAAATAAAACAAACTGCAGAGACAAAATGAGAGATCTATAAAAAAAAAACCTGGGTTGTAATGAGCTTTCCGGTTCCCTGTTCTGGCGCCTTTCTCCTTCTCACCCTTTCACTCTCCTTCCGTCTTTGTCTCACTGGTTGCCTCTGTCAGTTCAATTAATTTCAAACAGGCTTTATTGGCATGACAGAAGCATTATGGTGTTGCCAAAGCTTTTAGAAAACAGAGAAAAAATGGCGCATTATATCTGCCTCCCTGCGTCTTCCTCCTGTCCTTGCCTCACTGTCTCGTCACTTACTCCCTGCCAGCATGTAATCACTCCAGCCAGCAAGTTAACACCCCCTCCCCCTCCTCCTCTTTCTCCTTTTCCTCCTTCTTCTCCTTCCTTTCCTCCTCGTCCTCCTCCTTGTCGTCTTCCTCTCCAGTCGTCTTCCTCATTCCCCCTCCTCTGTTCTGGCCTTTTCTGTCACTGTTGTCCATCTGTGTGATGCCTGGTAACAGCAGTGTTTTATCTGGGTTTCCCATTAGCGAGGGACAGACTGCCAGTCTGGGAGGCTCAGACACTCTCAGAAGGACGCCATCTTCTGTCTTCCTCTGCCATCTCTCTCCTTCCTATGGTCTCTCTATGGTCTCTCTATGCTCTCTCTCTCTCTCTCTCTCTCTCTCTCTCTCTCTCTTCTCTCTCTCTCTCTCTCTCTGTATTCTGTATTTCAAGTCTGATCAGTATGAGATTGGTTGTCTTCCTCTCTGGGCTCCAGTTCCACTCCTTCATCACTGGTGCAGTGATTTTATCCAAGGGCCAAAAACAGAACAGCTGGGGGGGATCCAGGTTCTCCCAGAGAGCAGATGTAGTGAGTGTGATGGAGAGGCCTGACCTCCTGCAGCTTTCCCCTGGATCTATGACAGAGAGACGAAGCTGGGAATGCACTGGGCTGGGCCACGGGTCAGGAGAGTCATGGAAGCAAGATGGGTGTCATGGGAGAATATTGTATTATTTTAATCGATCAACCTTCAGAGGTTGAGTACCACTAAAGACCTATGACTGGAGTGACTAGTCCATGGTACTCTGAGGACCTCTACAGAGATCAAGAAGCCGTTGCTGTAGAAGAGAGAGAGAGAGAGAGAGAGAGAGAGAGTGTGAGAGAGAGAGGTAGAGTAGAGGGTAAGCAAAAGAAAGAGAAAAAAAAGAATGGCAGGATAAAAGAAATCTTGATTTTGTCTGAGAGAGTATTGATTTTTTCCTCTGGGTTGCCCATGTGCGCCCAGTCTGTTATTAGTTTAGAAACAAACAAAAAAACTGGATGTGGCGAGAGGGAGAGAGTGGACTGGGTGGGGGTAGGAAAGAGTTCAGGTTGAGTGTGTGTGTGTGTGTGTGCGTGTGTGTGTGTTTGTGTGTGTGTGCATGCGTGTGTGTGTGTTTGTGTGTGTGTGCATGTGTGTGTGTGTGCGTGCGTGTGTGCGTGCGTGTGTGTGTGCGTGCGTGCGTGCGTGTGTGTGTGTCTGTGTGTGTGTGTGTGTGTGTGTGTGTGTGTAGTGGCCTGGTGGGTGGACTCATGTGGGCCCCTGCTCTGGACCGCTCGGACGGTTGGGGATTAGTTGGAGATTAGAGCAGTGATTACACAATGTCTTCGCTCTAATGATCCAAACTGTTTGTTCATCTTATCATCCCTGCTGCACCAGATCTCGCCACTACCGCTGATATGAGATAACACAGGGATTACCCCCCTAGGGAGGACCAGGAAGGTGGACACAGAGAGATGGGCAAACCCCCAGAGAGAGAGAGAGAGAGAGAGAGAGAGAGAGAGAGAGAGAGAGAGAGAGAGAGAGAGAGAGAGAGAGAGAGTGAGGTGAAATGCTCGGCCACACAGAAAGAGAGAGTGAGGTGAAATGCTCGGCCACACAGAAAGAGAGGTGACTCACTCTACAGCACACTCTGCTGACCCCCAGAGTCCACAGAAGCATTAGCCAGACCCCCTCATTGCTCAGAGAACATTACACTGACCCCCTTGAGACTACAACACGTTGAGCACTAATGTACCTTCAAGAGAGGGCAGTCTACTACCACTGACTGGGTGTATAGAAAGTAAATGTACTGCATGTACAGTCACTTATGTATTAGTTATTCATACAGTATGAACCTATGGGGGTTGTGTAGGGGTGTGAGTAGGGGAGGGAAGGTTGCTGTTGGGTTTACTATTTCACGTTTGTGTGCATGGGTACAGTATGTTTCTTTTCTTTTTATCATTGGTGTGCCTGTAAAAAATGTGTACGTTAGAGAGTGTGCTTGAATATAAAATGTGTGTGTGTGTGTGTGTGTATGTGTGTGTGTGTTTGTATGAGAATATGTGTGTATCCGCTTGTGTGTGCACTTCTCTCCATGCCTCCACGCTGCTCTGATCTCCCCATTACAAGGTCGATTAAGCCACTAATCCCCAAAATACACGCGTCCAACAGCACGACAGTGGAGCAAAAAAAAAAAAAAAAACTCTCCCAAGGAAGAAATGGCTGGAGCTTTCACTGCTGCTTAGAGTTTAAGCCGCGTACCAATACAACGTTCTCCAGAGCATGAGCACGGATATGTGTTTTACCTCCATAACCACACTGGGGATTAACAGTGACCTAAACCCTGGAAAACGAGCTACCTTTCTAGCTTCATAACCCCTGCTAGAAAAATTCAATACACATCCACATCATACAGTACGTTGAGTCACTTGTATGTTTTTAGCATTTCATTGAGATTCATTCAATCCTCTGCACTTGATTCCCTTGGTGTTTTATTGTGTCACACTGTGAAAGTCCCCCGTGTGGACCAACATGTGTAAGATACAGATGAATCAGATTCCAAATTGCTGAACACAACTTAATAGAAACTAGATAAAAATCTCCTTACCTCCTTATTTTCTCCATCATACGCTACCTTGCTCGTCCTCGAAATTGGTATCTACCCTCCTCTCTCTCTCTCTCTCTCTCTTTCTCTCACATTACGCTCTTCATATGATTGCATTCCGAAACCTAGTAATTACAGTGGCTTTTTAATTATGTATCCGTTGTCCGCACCCTGCTCCCTGGTTTGTGGGGGGAATCAGCTTAACCTTTAATTAGTGTGTGTGTGTGTGAGCAGACCAGTGAGGCTCAGCAGGCAGCAGGGCCACTGGAATCTGAGACCTGTGTTAAGGCTACCTTCCATTACATGTTCAATCTGGCCCTATCTCACCTGGGGGCCCTCCCACAGCCCCCCAACCCCCCTCAGGGCTGTCTAGCTCCCTCATCACACCTCAGGCAGGCCCTGCTGGCCCCTCAGGCCCTGATATTCAACCCAAACCCCCCCCACCCCTCCTGCCTCTAGTCGCTCCAGGCTCCATCCAGTCACAGCCCTGTATTCTCCACATTCCCAGCTCCACCACCTTCCATCAGGGAGCTCCACAGAGGCTCCTCTCACAGCTGGTGGTCTCATCTGCAGCCCCCCAACAGGGCTCAGGCCTGCTTCTCTCTCTCAGGAGCCAGTTAGCATGGATGACCTCTGTGTTTACCTCCGTATGTTTGCTGGTGTTTTCACATCAGCCTTTGTCTATTGCAAGTGCATCCGTTGACTGAGG
Organism: Nansenia antarctica; assembly: GCF_963989245.1. Lineage (NCBI taxonomy): Eukaryota > Metazoa > Chordata > Actinopteri > Argentiniformes > Microstomatidae > Nansenia > Nansenia antarctica. Next base: position 65,889,188 of record NC_137675.1, on the reverse strand, counting down.
TTTACCAGGAGGAGCTTGTGCAAAGTGGCATAGTTCTGCCTCCAGCCTAATTGAAATGTAATTAGGTTGAGATCTAGATTAGGCCCTGTGGTAATGTCCATGTGTATCTCTTCATGCTGTGGCAGTAAGCAGCCTTCTAGTTATGCTTTAGTCACACTCTACCAAGGTGACACTAAAACACAGTCTTGCTGGTTCTTTACTCACAACTAACTGGAAACATATGGAAGGCAACACAACTAATTAAGATGTTGCGTTATGAGGTAATTAGTATGTAGCAAAGCCAGCATATGCGGTTGATTTGTATTGCTTATTTATGGCTTATGAATGAGTAATTAGTGGTGTTTGGGGCACAGGTGATGTATCGTAGCTGTATGGGCCAATCATTAATAATGGATTCATTTTCTAAAGTTCTCACTTATGAATATATGCAAATCAGGGGAAAAACCACTAGAGGTATTTGAACATTAATTTTAAATCCTAAACTAAATTGTTCAATCTTTTCCACAAAGGTATATGCATTTGTATAACTTCTGATAATTTCCACTTTAATGCTTTTATTCTATGACAAAAAAGAATCTCCATCAAGTAAAATATTATGAATTTGAAATTGCATCCCTACAAGCCTTTGAAATTAGCCAAATACCCAATTGACGTATTTCTAATGAGCAAACAATTAGTGCCTCATACAGACACGTCGCAACCATACTGGGTCTCCCAAAAGGATACTGTCACAGTGAATTTTAATGAAATAAAAATGCACGATTCAATGAGCAAAGATTAACTTGACAATATCACCATTAGAGCTCTCAATAGGCATCATGCAGATGAAAAGATAACAAAACACAACACCGCCCACAAACAAAAGTTCTCAAGGAGAAAAGGTGTAACTGCGCAAAATGACAGACTGGTATATTGTTGTGATTATAAGACAATCTATTCAAATACCTAACTTTACTGTCAATGTTTTTTTCTTTCCTCACTTACAGCAAATCTCTGGAGCCCAGGTGTCGCCGGAGGTGTGTGTGTGTGTGTGTGTGCGCGTGTGTGTGTGTGTGTGTGTGTGTGTGTGTGTGTGTGTGTGTGTGTGTGTTTGTGTGTGTGAGTGTGTGTGTGTGTGTGTGTGTGTGTGTGTGTGTGTGTGTTTGTGTTTGTTGGAATGATTATTATTTTTTGTGCTGTAATTATTACTGCAGTTAGTGGACTGGTGTGGCTGCTGTAGGTGATCAATCAGAGAGTAATGAGAGACCCAGAGACCTGCAGGAGATTGACTACAGCCCACCTTCCCTCCGTCTCATTCAGCTCCTAATCAGACCAATCCCACAGGAACGTTGGGAATGTTTGGAATGTTTTGCAGGCTGCTGCACCACTTGGCCTAAATGCGGAAAGGACTCTTCAACCCCATCTCCTCCTCCTCCCCCTTTCTCCCCCTTCCTTCTTTTCCTACCCACATGGCTGATAGAATTCAAGTCGGTGGTGTTTGGCATACACACGAAAAAAATAAACGGTTATATGAAGACATGTTATGGCTGGAGACCTCTGGACATGGTTTGCAGGTTAAAAAGGGGACCATGATCAAATCTTAAGGGTCAAATGTAAAATGGAGAGGAGATTGAATGTATTGCTTAATTAAAAATTGTGAGCATCTTAAAGGTGATTTAATTAAATAGAGGCCATGCTTTAATTAGATTTTCAAAACCCTTTCATTTTTGATTGCTATATGTTCTCTTCTACTAGGGATGTATGGATAGACTGCTGATGCATGGCTACACTGTTCTGTTCCTTATGTATGATTAATATTCAAAGCCCGCTCTCCACTTGTTTTAATCATTATGGTGATTATGAAGGTTTGGCCACCATACACCCACACGTAGCAAACCTCTATAGAGTCCATAGAAGTCATCGTATGATTTTCATTTGACTACATAATAGCATCAATGAAGATATACAGCTGCTAAGTGGAATGCATTGACAGCTATTGACATTCTAAGCTTGTTTTGTACCATGCAATGTACCTGTATGTGGTTCTGTTCCTTTGTGAATGATGATGGGATTCTGAAGTTTTGTCTCACAGCATGTGTCTACGCAGACTGAGCAGTGGAGGTTGGTCGAGCCAAATGTTGGAGGACGGGTTAATTGTTTTTAATGTTTTTTCATTTTGCATATTGTTATTATTGTTTTTACTGACTGTGCTTTTGTTTTACTTTGTATTTATTTATCTATTCTTGTCCTCTCCATGAAATGCAGTATTGAGAAAAGCCCTATACAAAACACATGTATTATTATGATTGTTATTATTGTTGTTCTGATTATTATTGCAATGCATGGAATGGATTGAGGAATGGTATCAAGCACCTCCACCAGCTGAGGCATTTCTAAGTACTGTTGAGTTGATCCACAATATTGGGTTTTAAGACGTAACCTCATTGAGACCCGACTTTCCTAGTTCGGAGAGCCCAGTGAAATCATTTGCAGAAAGTAGCTACAAAGGAGTGGAAACCCGCTTGAAATGAGTGACGCCTCGCCACACGTCACACCAATCGAATACCTAGATCAGTTTCACTTCAGGTTTTCTTCCATTTTCTTCATTGTTGCGAGCTAGGCATAGGCAACAACTCTCTGCAAAATAGTCCTACCCGGTCGGAAAAGATGTCACACATGACAATAAGCAATCATCTATGGCTATATAGGTATCTAAGTCTGTGGGCATGTAGGGGGAGGTATGGCTACACAAGACTACTGATGAGGGAAGTAGCTATTATGGTAGGTTCATCTTATAATAATAACATATAGAGAGTGAGAGAGAGAGTGAGAGAGAGAGTGAAAGAGAGAGAGAGAGAGAGAGAGAGAGAGAGAGAGAGAGAGAGAGAGAGAGAGAGAGAGAGAGAGAGAGAGAGAGATGGAGACTGAGAGGTGGGAGGAATTGTTAAAATTGGGGAAATTAAATATTCAACAGATAAGAACTGCAGGCACTTTTTCATACACAGAATTAGATACCGGCACCCTGAAAAGAGAGGAGAGAGAGAAAGAGAGAGAGAGAAAGATGGAGACTGAGAGGAGGGAGGAGGGAGAGAAGGAGGGAGGTAATGAGGGATGGGGAGGGGGGAGTTGATGTGCTGCAGTGAGTCAATCCCTTGGGAGAACATAGAGTAAAAGTTCTTAGTGTGTAGGTGTGATGTCCCTTTGTAAAGCTTGCCCTTGCTCCTATAGCAACCGGAATCACTTCTGATCATCTCTCTGAGTGTGTAAAAGCTGCTCTGCTTTGTCATGACCACCACACATCTGACTAAACCACTAAAATAACAAGTTGTCCCTGCCAATTGGCTCTATCAGTTTTCATCTGCATAACACCTGCTTTGTGACTAAATGTCTGAGAGCGTCACTTCATCCTCAAGGATTTGAGGATTTCTCACAAACTCCCACACAAGTTTGTACGGTAGGCCCTGTATTTGTGTGCATATTCCATGTTTGCAGATACTTAGGAAAAGGGGAGTTTGAGGATACAGTATGTGTAGGGTTGGTTGATGGAACTTTGTTTCTTTTCTTCCAAAGCTACACAAAGCAGAAAAACTATTACTGGGCTTAACACAGTAACACCCACT
>NC_137675.1:65875589-65880589 GCF_963989245.1 Nansenia antarctica | reverse complement strand
GTAAAAATGCTATTGTAAGATGAATCGATAAAATTAAAGAATGTTCCTGATTCATGAAATGTATATCTGAAGTATGGTATTGCTTATCGTATACTGTATAGTCTGTCTGATTTCCCTATCAATACCGCACAGTCAGTCGGACGCGTAACATTGTTACATATCTGGAGGTTGGCACATCATCATCAACTGACTGTTCTCCATTTTGTCCTTCCCTCAGCAGCACCAACCCTCCCCCAAAAGCTCATTCTCTGAAAACGCGTTTGAGGCTGATAGCAGGAGATGTGCGAATCACACCAGTAATTGCGGTAGTTAGAAGCTCAATTTGATTAATGTGGCTTCATTAAGGGGTCCTAGAAAGAAAAGTGTGGTGTGCAGTCACAGTAAGTGCCTGACTCTGAGCCGGCGGTTATAGAGGGTTGGTCCCTGGTCAGAGGACCTACAGTGGTCCACTAGGTGTCTCTCTTTAGACAGGGCCGAGGCTTAGGGGGGAGCTCCATGGACTGAGAGGCTGAGAAAGGTCAGGCTAAGCTGGGAAGGGAAGGAGGGAGGGAGAAAGGGAGGGAGATGTAGCCGAAGGGTCTCAGTCAGTTCTCCTGCTTCTCCCTTCTTTCTCAGAATCAGAATCTGTATGAACGAATAGTTTTTCTTGCTTTCTTTATTTCAATCTCTTCGTCGACATCAGCTGTTTCCTATTTCCGTTCTACTGTATGTCTAAATATGCACACATTCAGGGTGTCTGTTGCTACACAGTGCACTGTGTCTCCTATGCGCCCATGTCTCCTGCATTTTCTCATACTTGGTTTCTATTTTTCATATGGCTTATTCTAAGCCTCAGGGTATCTCTGTCTGTTTGTATTTGCCTTGGGTTTCCTATTTGCCCAACTGTATTTCACTTTATGTCAATCCCTGTCTCTCTCTCTCTCTCTCTCTCTCTCTCTCTCTCTCTCTCTCTCTCTCTCTCTCTCTCTCCCTCTCTCTCTCTCTGCAACCCTCTGTATTCTGGAGTGACTCGGTTACTGCATCGTTTGTGTCAAGATGTGATGCTCTGTGGCTTCATCCTTCATCCTCCGTCTTCCTTTCAAGATGGTGAGCACATACTGTACCGCATTGCTCATATTCTCCTTGTTTCTCTCTCTCTCACACTATTCCTCTGAATCAAATGATACTAAGGGTTTAGCTGTGTGTTAAAGAGGGTCAGAAGTGCAGCTCTACACTCGCCCACAAGCTCCTCATCTCATGCCAGTAAGACTGGGACTGGATTCAAGCAAATCCCATTGGAACCATTTACCATATGCAACCTATATCACATACATAAGGAGGGGAACAAAGGGTAAAAAAAAAAGGAATGATAATTCCTCCCCTACCATATCACTGGTTATACAACAGTTAGTTCCGAGTCCGACCAAGTAATTTGATTGGACAAGAGGCATTCCATGAGTTACGATATATAGTATAACAGCACTGGGACTTTTAACTATAGGTATCACTCCGCCGCACAGGTGTTAAATTACCGTTAATTAGACTACATTGTTACTAAGAAGACATTAGCCAATCAGCGAGCAAAGCAAAACTCTCCGTTTTTAAATCCTCAATTTTGGCCGCCATTGGCTAAAAGCTGTAATTTGGCTCTACAAGTGTTAATATATCATTTTATGAAGTTTTATGTTTTCAGGCGAGAAAGTAACCATATATATTCACAAAATGTATCCGGTTTATCAAAATAACCCGTTTATATATCTGATCTGATGTTTTTTTCCCCACTTCTGTGGGAAACTTCGCTAGTTGAACAGTCCCGTTGCGGAACTATTTTTTCTTGACGGAGCCAAAATAAATGATTCAATAAACAAACAAATCATAATCTGTTGTCACTTATTACTGTTAACTAATAAATTGCGCTGTAGAACTGTTGTATAAAAGCAATATCACACTCGAGGTCGTGTGTTATACTGAATATCAGCACGGCTGTGATTCGGTCGTAGGTACGAGGCCGCAACACACTCCCTCTCGTGTGATATTGCTTAATTGTTTCTAAGTGTCAAACCTTTACTCTCTGCAAAAGACAGCATGATTATTGCCCCCCTTCTCCCGTATCTCTGTGATAGTGTGCAGGCCATCCCAGAGTGGTGTTCTGGAACATGTTAGAATGTGACAGAACATTTGTGTCATTGTGCTAGGGTGTGCCTGCTACGCTGTGGCCTGCTAGCCTATAGCCACTGTAGCAAGACATGAACTCAGTGTAATTACTTTCATTATCACTGCCAGAGAACCCAGAGCGACAGGGATACGAGGACGGCAGGATGGAGAGGACTCACAATGGGAGATATGAAATCTGCCTTTCACTCCTGTCTCACTCACAGTCACATGCTGCCTGACAGGGAAGGGAGGGGGGAGGGGGGGGGTGGTGGTGGTGGTTGAGCATAGGAAAAGGGAGAGAACACATTTTTCATCCTCTGAGTGTAAACTGAATATATACATTTTGTGTGTGTGTGTGTGTGTGTGTGTGTGTGTGTGTTTGTGTGTGCATGTGTGCGTGTGTGTGTGTGTGTGTGTGTGCGTGTGTTATTATACATTATGTGTGTGTGTGTGTGTGTGTGTGTGTGTGAGGGACAGAGAGAGAGAGAGAGAGAGAGAGAGAGAGGGAGTGAGAGCGAGGAGAGAAAGAGAGGGGGAGAGTGAGAGAGAGAGTGTTGCTCCCTTGTATAATCACCCTGTGTGTCAGTAAACACTGTTAATTGTGGTGGACTCCCTCTATACCGCACTGGAACCCCTGCAGTGACTAATTGGGTTGGATGCTGCTCTATGGTTCGTTTGCCCTCTCTCTCTGTCACTACCTCTTCGCCTCTTTTCGTCCTCCCTCTCTCTACCTCTGTCTCCCCTGTTTTCCTCCCCCTCTCTTCTTCCCTCCCTCCCTCTGTCACTCTCTCCCCTCTGTCTACTTCATGCTTGTTAATGGCTTCTCGGCTCATTGATAGCCCAGATGTTTTTATAATGAAACATGAGAAATGGCAAAGTGGTCACAATGCCGTCTCTCTCTAGCCCCTCTCATAATTCGCCACGGGTAATGGGAGTGAGCTGCCTGTTATGTTTAACATGGATACAATAACAACCTCCTCACAACACTACCTAACATAAAGGCTGTGTCAACAGTAATGATATTTAAACGCACGCTAACAAAAAAAAACTCCCAATGGCTCTGATTAGTATGTACCCTGAGTAAGGCAGATTATAATGAAGATGTAGTCAGTGGTCTTCACTGGATCTGGAACTTGTGTACTTCACTGCTCACAGAAGCTCACAGCTGTTAAAATGATTTATTATCATTCATTATGATTGATTATTTTCTTATTATGATATATCCATTGTAATGTATGTATGTTTATGCATGTGTAATGTGTTTATTGGTTGTACAGTCATTGCTTTTGTGCTGTAATCCCCTCTCTCCAGTGTTGGACCCCACCTGTGGGAGAGGGAGAGAGTGCTGTAAGTGCTTGTGTGATGTAAAATGCCTAATTTGGGGGGTGATTGATGGTTTAATATTGCTGCCTGCAACCCTGCTGCCCCCGCCTACCCAATGAAGCTGCAGGCAGGCACGAAGCCTAGGTACTCTGTGTGTAATGTCACTTTCCATTCCCACATTCAAACCCAGCAGACAGAATAAAACCAATTCTGAGTGTGTGTGTCTGTGTGTGTGTATCTGTGTTTGTGTGTGTACGTGTATGTGTGTGTGTGTGTGTGTGTATGTGTCTGTGTGTATGTGGTGTGTGTGTGTGTGTCTGTGTGTGTGTGTGTGTGTGTGTGTGTGTGTCTGTGTGTATGTGGTGTGTGTGCGTGTCTGTGAGTGTGAATGTCTGTGTGTGTGTGTGTGTGGATGTGTGTGTATCTGTGTGTGTGTCTGTGTGTATGTGGTGTGTGTGCGTATGTCTGTGAGTGTGAATGTCTGTGTGTGTGTGTGTGTCTGTGTGTGTGTGTGTGTGTGTGTGTGTGTGTGTGTGTGTGTGTGTATGTGTGTGTGTGTGTGCGTGTGTGTGTGTTTGTATGTGTGTGTGCGTGTGTGTGTGTGTGTGTTTGCTCGTGCTCTGTTTTCCCTCCAACAGTGCGCAGCTGAAGTCTCTGTGCTCTGGAGTCAGTGGTCAGTGATTGGAGCCATTTTAGAAGATGTTCTCTGTTCTCATTTCCCCCTGATTTTTCTTTCTCTGGAGTCCTCTTTTTACTCAGATTTTCTCTCCCGTCTGTGTACCCAAAGTCATCTCACTCATTACCATTTCCTTTACTTTCATGTTTTATGGGCACTGCGACAAGCCTAGGAGTTCTTTGTACTGTTGTTGTTCTTTTCCTTTCATCTGTCTACATGGGTTTACCCATGTATTTCATGTATGGGTTGTTTGCATGAAAATTATATATGTGAATGTTTTGTACAGGGAATGTCTTTCTCTATTTGTTTACCCCTTTGTGTGTGTATTTCCTCCACCCTCATAGGACTGCTGTTATATACAGTATTGTTGTATCTCCATCGACTGAACTGTTCATCATCATCATCTCCTCCCTCTCTCTCTCTCTCTCTCTCTCTCTCTCTCTCTCTCTCTCTCTCTCTCTCTCTCTCTCTCTCTCTCTCTCTCTCTGCTACGTTTGAAGATGGGGGCTACTTGGAGAGTAGACATCGAAAACCTTGATCAGCTCCGATTTCAAAACGGACATATTGCCTTCAGAGGTACCCAGATCCGTTTTTCACCACATTAATGTTTTGATTAGCATTCTTTTCATCGATCAGTGAGAAATGTAATCATGGTTCTGTGCTGCTTAGAAGACTATGGGGGATGCTGGGTTACTGTACATATTCCCTGCCTGCCTGTCATTGAAATAATACTGGCGTTTAGGAAGCTTCACAATAGAATAGAAAAGAGCTGTATGAGAATAAACTCTGTCAAAACGTGCTGTAGACTGTCAACAACTCTACAACATACACATAGATACAGGTATACAGATACACAGATGCACAGATA
>NC_137675.1:65868089-65873089 GCF_963989245.1 Nansenia antarctica | reverse complement strand
GGGGTACAGAGAGAGTGAGAGAAAGAAAGAGATTCAAAAAAAACTTTTAGCATTATGACTGCAAATGCAGTGGTGTGCCGTCAGGGCCAGCAAGGCCTTCTCTGCTGGCCTAAACATCATCAGAATATACATTTTATTTTAATATATTTTTTCCACAAATATGTATTAATGATTCCCCATAGTCTATTCTCTTCATTTCATAGCTTTCCTTTTGGTTGCGCTGCTTCCAGTCTCCGATTGAGATTTGGAGGGCTGGCCTTTATGTTAGAGCTTTTATCCAATCAAAATGTGTTGCTAGGGGGCTCCAAAATCTGCCCGCCTGCACGATAAACGGTGCCGCGAATACGACCTGTAACTTAACATTGGAACGAGAAAACCTGTGGCGTACCTAGTAAACCTACGTAGATGCAAGCAAAAGCAACAACGGCGCCTGCTGTAAGGCTCAATGATGTCAGCACCCAGCACGTCTTTTGATTGGATACGCACTATTGATACGCACTATTGATATTCACTATTGAGATGCGTAACAATGCCGGTAGATGTGAAACTTTTGAAAGTGCGCAGGGAAACGGAGCTCCACAACGAAAGCTTTCGTTGACTGATCGATAATACTGATCGATTGTGTCCTGTTTTTGGGTAAACAATAACTTTCATTTAGGGGACACGATAAAAGCGCTGAGTCCACAAACAGAGGAAACTACGTTGAGCTTCTTTCTTTTCTGGCTGAAAACAACCCAGATTTACATAACCACCTGTCCACAAACAAAGTGTTTACTGGGACGTCAGGCAAAATACAAAACGACCTGATTTTTGCTATTGCTGAAGTGATGGGAGAAGAGATCAAAATGGAGATTAAAAAGGCACCCTTTGTCGCTATTATGGTGGACGAGACGACAGACGTGGGTAATGTAGCGATCTTAAAGATGTTAGTTTAACACTCTTCATTGTAAATGCGGATTTATTAAATGCTTCGGAAATATTAATATAACTCTGTTGTACTTGTCTGACTATGTTAAGGTGATGCAACGCCCGGTTATACTGTGTTTCTGTCTAGTTTCTAGAGCTATGGCGTCATAACGATGGTATTAAGAGGTAGAATAATTCAGGTAGGAATGTGTCGGTCATCACTGAAGGCCTAGGTGTGAAATGCACCGCCCGCCACTGTGCAAATGGCTATGTGTAACCCAGGTTACCAGAACACTGTAAAAGCACAATAGCTGTCTAACATAAGATAGTAGAAAACAACTGTGAATATATGTCTATGACAATAAGCTAAATTGCTTATGGGTTAAATAATATTTAAAAAAAACCTGCAAGGTGAATTTATGGTTGGAGGACTCTTATTTTGAAACGTATTTTACAGTCAGTGTCTACAGAGAGAGCGCGCCCGCGTTTTTGAATTAAGCCTTTGTTAAGTTTCTTAAGTTTTTGAATTAAGCCTAATTCAAAATTAGGAACAAATAAAATTAATGAGTGCCTGAATAATAATAATAATAATAATAATAGGGAACTCAAATAACATTCAAATGTTAAGTAAAAGTGAAACATTTATACCTACCTGACAGGTGATTGCTACATCGTCGACTACTCAGTTGTAAACTGGGAAACCTGAATGAAAGAATTGAGTTAAAAGGGAAAACATTTATTTTGATTATTGTAATATGTTAATGTCATGCTTGAAAAGAAAAGAGAAAGAAGATAACTGAAATTTATGAAAATAAATGTTATATTGTTCATCTTTAAACGTACCTGACGAGTCTGTGTCGTGTTTCAGTGTGCTGCCTGATACCCATTTCTCCAGAGCGACTTAGAACTTCTGAGACCCTGGCCCACACATTGAGTTTCCTAATCTGAACTTGGTTGAAGTGTTACATATGACTGATGGATTGATGATTCATTTACTACGTAAGACAAATGTGCAAACAAAATTGGTTGTAAGTCGCTTTATAAGGGCATCTGCTGAATGCCAAACATTTAAAATGTAATGTAATGAGAGAGAGAAACAGAGTTAGACAGAGACAGAGATTAAGCCATTTGCTGAGACAACATGCATTTTTGAGTTTTTGTCGATTCAGCTGCTCAGTAAATGTTGAGAAGTTGACAGGATGACTCATTTTGTCCTTTGAATTAAACAATTCATATTCACTCTGGCGAGAGTTCATGATATGTGGGACAGTTGTATTGTGGGTTTTCTTAATCATGGTGAATAATCATTCTTCAACTGCATTCATCCACTGTCGAAGTCTTCCAATTTCTTAGCTCACCAGTGCTTTCTTTCCTTTTAATGATGTTCCAAACTGTTGACTTTGGTAGGTTTAAGGTTTTGTCTATGTTTCTGCTGTATTGTTCTGATATTTCAGCCTCATAATGGCTTCACCAACTTTCCCCGATGTGTCTTTGGTCCTCATGTTCACACACACCAATAGCAGACTGCAAAGGCAAATGCAAAGCCTGGAATGAATACTAGACATTGAGAACTCTCTTATGCCTGCACAAATTATGTGACAGAACATCTAACAAACCAGAAATACCTGTCAAGCCAAGTGTCCCATCATTTTTGGATACCTTGAAATAGGCGCACTAAGCATAAAAAGTGTTATCATTTCTGAATGGTGAAACCAATGTGTAAATACTGTGTGAGAATCTCTACTTCAACCTAATAGCTTTTACCATAACTGTTTGATTTAAAATCCAAACTTTTGGAGCGTAGAGCCAGAAGAAAAAAAACAGTATTCATATATTTATATTATGTAATACTTATGCTGGGCACTGTAGATATAAAGAAGACAACCAAAGTTAATATGTTAATAAAGTTAACAGTACATGAGAAAATAGCGGGGAAAATAGAGGGTTCTTGGTAGACCAATTTACTGAGCTGTTGATTTGACTTGGAGTTTTAAAATTGAGTCAGCACAAGTTAATTTATGAAGTTGAATAGCCTTAAGAAGAAGTTTACCCAACTTATCCTAAGTGGACTTGACTTTAAATGAAGTTAACCCAACTTCCTATCCTAGTAGTAGCCAGGTAACAATTTTTTCAAGTTGTACAATGGGGGAAAGGGAGGGGGAGATGGACACTTGGCAGGGACAGAGAGAGAGAGAGAGGGAGAGAGAGAGAGAGAGAGAGAGATGGACACTCGGGGCAGGGAGGAGAGAAAGACGAGGGAATATCATTCACGCTGATCTCATTTGGAGACTCGATAACACGGTCTGAGAAAGGAAAGATCAATCAGCTGCCCTCTCTCTCTCTCTGTTTTATTCTCTCTCCTTCACTGTCCCCCTCTTTATTTATGTTTCTCTATCTAACCACGCTCTTATTTGTGTATGTACCCCATTGATTCTAATTGAATTTGGATGGAGCGCGCCCTTCAGACAATTGTCTGCAGAAAGGCCCCTGATGGATTTTAAGGTTCTTCTTCAGTCATTTGAGATTAATGGTAGGAGTCCATGGTGGACAGAGCGGAGCAGCGATCAATTCCTCAATAATTCCATATTTACACATCCTTGTGTGGCGAAAAGGGGGATGGTGCGGAGGAGAGCGGAGCAGAGCTGATGCAGAGATGACTAGTAATGAGTACCATGGCGTAATGAGTTGAGGGATCTATATAACGTACAAGTATAAGTACAGTGGGAGTTAAAGAGAATGGTTAGATTTGGATACTAATGATGTTATTTCCATGTGTAGGGCGCGGGCGCTGTGGAGCTTACATGAACCATGGGGAGTTTATGAATTTATGAATTCACAAACGTGTCATGGTAAATTTCATCCACCGCACTCTACAGTATGCACTGTTAACTACCGCGCAGCTGAAGCAAGACTGTCACGGCATAACCTCAGCGAAGGTGTCGTTTGCAGGAACGCTATTAAAGTGACACTGACTGTAGATTGTGTTTGACTGTAGCCTGTTTATGTGTCTCGTGTTGTGACACCACTGACAAAGGAAGGGCTTGCATGCATGTTGCTCTGTCATGCATCACAATACCACGCTACAACATGGGTGACTCATTTGACATGAGCATCAGGAGTTGAGTGATGTCATCTTGATAAAGGAGTTGTTGTGTGCATGGCACCCCAGTTCCCATCTCAGCACTGTGAAACACAGGGCCTGTCCTTCCAATTGTTTCCTGGCCAGCTCTTTTAAAGCCTGACTGAAGCAGTCTCCTGGGGCAAAGCTCTAAGCTCCTGACTTTTCTCCCTGCAGGCTAACTCCACTGACTGGAGATATCAGTATGTGTGAGAGGTAGAGCAGGATCTGAGGACCGGATCCTATTTCAGCTGATCCAGCACAGTGAGAGGTGGCTGCCAAAGACCCGCACAAACTTAGTGTGCGTGTGTGTGCGTGTGTGTGTGTGTGTGTGTGTGTTTGTGTGTGATGTGTGTGGGTTTAAGAGAGAGACAGCAGCGAGAGAGAGGGAGAGAGAGGAAACAGAACATGAGAAAGAGAGGGGGGGGGAGAACAGGAAAATATGTTTGCCCTGTTCACTCCAATGTGTTTGTGTGGGCGTGCATTAACATCTATGTGGGTTAGGAGGGGGCTGAATATGCAAAACTGTTCCAACAATGGATGATAACTCCAGAATTGCTAAACAAAAGACAATACCTTTCCTTGACTTCTGTGCAAACCCAACAAGCTTTTTCACTGTTTGGAACAGGAACACAGGTTTCTCCTCTGCCTAGAGAGCTTACTCTGGTCAGAACCGCGCTTCGCTTCACTCCATATTGTCTCTCTTCCCTGAACAGGTGAACTCGCACTCACCTTACTAACTATGAACACACTACAGGTCTCTTATTTCTCTGGGCTCAGTCCTCAGCGGTTCACGGTCTCCGTGGATCAAAACCTGGGGCCATGTTGTGTTTTGCATTTTTATTTTCTTTCACATCCAGGATAATACCGCCTTCAGCAATGGAAGCGCAGCGTGTCCTTGGTCATGCCCGTGTCCAGAGTTACTTACAATGCAACCGTATTCTGTTGACGAAGCCAGTGTGAATAATAAAAAAGA